>NC_138221.1:75478468-75733468 GCF_964197995.2 Scardinius erythrophthalmus | reverse complement strand
TAATCTATCTATCTTTCTAACTAACTTATCTATCTTTCTTTCTTTCTAACTAATCTATCTATATTTCTAACTAACTTATCTTTCTTTTTTCTTACTTATCTATCTTTCTAACTAACTAACTAACTAACTAACTAACTAACTAACTAACTTATCTATCTTTCTTTCTGACTAATCTATCTATCTTTCTAACTAACTTATCTTTCTTTTTTACTAATCTATCTATCTTTCTAACTAACTTATCTTTCGTTCTTACTAATCTATCTATCTATCTTTCTAACTAACTTATCTTTCTTTCTTTCTTTCTTACTAATCTATCTATCTTTCTAACTAACTTATCTTTCTTTCTTTCTGACTAATCTATCTATCTTTCTAACTAACTTATCTATCTTTCTTTCTGACTAATCTATCTTTCTAACTAACTTATCTTTCTTTCTTACTGATCTATCTATCTTTCTAACTAACTTAATCTTTCTTTCTTACTAATCTATTTATCTATCTATCTTTCTAACTAACTTATCTTTCTTTCTTTCTCACTAATCTATCTATCTTTCTAACTAACTTATCTTTCTTTCTTTCTGACTAATCTATCTATCTTTCTAACTAACTTATCTATCTTTCTTTCTTTCTAACTAATCTATCTATCTTTCAAACTAACGTATCTTTCTTCATTTCTTTCTTACTAATCTATCTATATTTCTAACTAACTTATCTATCTTTCTTTCTTTCTTACTAATCTATCTATCTTTCTAACTAACTAACTTATCTATCTTTCTTTCTTTTTAACTAATCTATCTTTCTTTCTTTCCAACTAATCCATCTTTCTTTCTAACTAATCCATCTTTCTTTCTTTATTTCTAACTAATCCATCTTTCATTTTTTCTAACTAACCAATCTTTCTTTCTAACTAATCTATCTTTTTCATTCTAACTAATCTATCTTTCTTTCTTTCTAACCTTTCTTTCTTTTTTTCTTTCTCTCTTACTAATCTACCTTTCTTTCTAACTAATGTCTTTCTTTCATTCTAACTAATCAGTCATTTCTTTCTTTCTTTCCAACTAATCCATCTTTCTTTCTAACTAATCTATCTTTCTTCCATTCTAACTAATCTATCTTTCTTTCTAACCTTTCTTTCTTTTTTCTTTCTCTCTTACTAATCTATCTTTCTTTCTAACTAATGTCTTTCTTTCATTCTAACTAATCAGTCTTTCTTTCTTTCTTTTTAACTAATCCATCTATCTTTCTAATTAACCAATCCATCTTTCTTTCTTTCTAACTAATCCATATTTCTTTCTTTCTAACTAATCCATCTTTCATTCTTTCTAACTAACCAATCCATCTTTCTTTCTTTCTTTCTTTCTTTCTTTCTAACCAATCTATCTTTCTTTTTAACTAATCCATTTTTCTTTCTTTCTTTCTTTCTTTCTTTCTTTCTTTCTTTCTTTCTAACTAATACATCTTTCTTTCTATCTAATCTATCTTTATTTCATTCTAACTAATCTGTCTTTCTTTCTAACCTTTCTTTTTTCTTTCTCTCTAACTAGTCTTTCTTTCATTCTAACTAATCAGTCTTTCTTTTTAACTAATCCATCTATCTTTCTTTCTAATTATCCAATCCATCTTTCTTTCTTTCTAACTAATCCATCTTTCTTTCTTTCTTTCTTTCTAACTAATCCATCTTTCTTTCTTTCTAACTAATCCATCTTTCTTTCTTTCTTTCTAACTAATCTATCTTTCTTTCTAACTAATCTATCTTTCTTTTTAACTAATCCATCTTTCTTTCTGTCTTTCTTTCTTTCTTTCTTTCTTTCTTTCTTTCTTTCTTTCTTTCTTTCTAACTAATCTTTCTTTCTTTCTAACTAATCTTTCCTTCTTACTAATTTTCTTTCTTTCTTTCTTTTTCTTTCTAACTAATCTTTCTTTTTTCTTTCTGTCTTTGTACTAATTTTTCTTTTTTATTTCTTTCTAACTAATCTTTCTTTCTTTCTTTCTTTTTTTCTAACCAATCTTTCTTTTTTCTTTCTTTCTTTCTTTCTTTCTTTCTTTCTTTCTTTCTTTCTTTCTTTCTTTCTTTCTTTTTTTCTTTCTTTCTTTCTAACTAATCTTTTTTATCTTTCTTCTTTCTTTCTAACTAATCTTTCTTTCTTTCTAACTAATCTTTCTTTCTTACTAATTTTCTTTCTTTCTTTTTCTTTCTAACTAATCTTTCTTTCTTTCTTTCTACCTAATCTTACTTTCTTTCTTTCTAGCTAATCTTTCTTTCTTACTAATTTTCTTTCTTTCTTTCTTTTTCTTTCTAACTAATCTTTCTTTTTTCTTTCTGTCTTTGTACTAATTTTTCTTTTTTATTTCTTTCTAACTAATCTTTCTTTCTTTCTTTCTTTTTTTTTAACCAATCTTTCTTTTTTATTTCTTTCTTTCTTTCTTTCTTTCTTTTTTTTCTTTCTTTCTTTCTAACTAATCTTTTTTATCTTTCTTCTTTCTTTCTAACTAATCTTTTCTTTCTTTCTAACTAATCTTTCTTTCTTTCTTTCTTTCTTTCTTTCTACCTAATCTTACTTTCTTTCTTTCTAGCTAATCTTTCTTTCTTTCTAGCTAATCTTTCTTTTTTCTTTTTCTTTCTTTCTAGCTAATCTTTCTTTTCTTTCCTGCTTACTTTTCTTTCTTTCTTTCTAACTAATCTTTCTTTTTTCTTCCTTTCTTACTTTTCTTTCTTTCTAACTAATCTTTATTTTTTTTCTTTCTTCTTTCGTTCTAACTAATCTTTCTCTTTTTTCTTTCTTACTTTAATTTCTTTCTTACTAATCTTGCTTTTTTCTTTCTTTCTAACTAATCTTTCTTTCTTTCTTTCTTTCTTTCTTTCTAACTAATCTTTCTTTCTTTTTTCTTTCTTTCTTTCTTTCTTTCTTTCTTTCTTTCTTTCTTTCTTTCTTTCTTTCTTTCTTTCTACCTAATCTTTTTCTTTCTTTCTTTCTTTTCTTTTTTTTCTTTCTTTCTTTCTTTCTTTCTTTCTTTCTTTCTTTCTTTCTTTCTTTCTTTCTTTCTAACTAATCCACCATTCTTTCTTTTTCTTTCTTTCTTTCTTTCTTTCTTTCTTTCTTTCTTTCTTTCTTTCTTTCTTTATACCTAATCTTTCTTTCTTTCTTTCTTTCTTTCTTTCTTTCTTACTAATCTTTCTTTCTTTTTTCTTTCTTTCTTTCTTTCTTTCTTTCTTTCTTTCTTTCTTTCTTTCTTTCTTTCTTTCTAACTTTTCTTTCTTTCTAACTATTCTTTCTTTCTAACTGATTTATCGATCAAAATTTAAACTACTTTAAACTTCAAACTACTTCAAACTTCTAACTACTTTAAACTTCTAACTACTTTTAACTTCTTCAAACTCTCTGGTCCGGCTTTCTCAAGCCAACTTAAAGTTTGTCCAACAAACTTTTTTTTCTAGTTCTTCTTCTTCTTCTTCTTTTTCTGACCGCAAATTTTGGGACACTAACTCCTCCTAGACCGTTCAAGCTACATACTACAAACTCGGGTCAGACCTTCATACTGTTCTGACTTGGTGTGCTATATCTTTTCAGACTGATTTGACTTTCAGTTTTCTTAAAAATTAATATTAAAAACCATAAAAATCCCATAGACTTTCATTGCAGACTTTTCAAATTGAGCCAAGACTACGGTGGCCCATTAGTGTACAAGCCAAAAACTCAAATCTAAACTCCCTGAAGCCCTAGACTCAATTAAACTACCATTCTAAATCTATCTATCTATCTATCTATCTATCTATCTATCTATCTATCTATCTATCTATCTATCTATCTATCTATCTATCTATCTATCTATCTATCTTCAAACTCTATCTATCTATCTATCTATCTTCAAACTCTATCTATCTATCTATCTATCTATCTATCTATCTATCTATCTATCTATCTATCTATCTATCTATCTATCTATCTATCTATCTATCTATCTATCTATCTTCAAATCTTCAAACCTTATCTATCTATCTATCTATCTATCTATCTATCTATCTATCTATCTATCTATCTATCTATCTATCTATCTATCTATCTTCAAACCTTTTCTATCTATCTATCTATCTATCTATCTATCTATCTATCTATCTATCTATCTATCTATCTATCTATCTATCTATCTATCTATCTATCTATCTATCTATCTTCAAACCTTATCTATCTATCTATCTATCTATCTATCTATCTATCTATCTATCTATCTATCTTCAAACCTTATCTATCTATGCTACAATCAGTAAATCATACTTGAACATGGTAAATCATGGTATACTATAGTAAATCATAGTAAACTATATTAAATCGTGGTAAATCATGGTAAACTATGGTAAATCATGGTAAACTATGATAAATCATGCTAGAATCAGTAAATCATACTTGAACATTGTAAATCATGGTATACTATAGTAAATCATGGTAAACTATGCTAAATCGTGGTAAATAATGGTAAACTATGGTAAATCATGCTAGAATCAGTAAATCATACTTGAACATGGTAAATCATGGTATACTATAGTAAATCATGGTAAACTATGGTAAATCGTGGTAAATAATGGTAAACTATGGTAAATCATGGTAAACTATGGTAAATCATGCTAGAATCAGTAAATCATACTTGAACATGGTAAATCATGGTATACTATAGTAAATCATGGTAAACTATGGTAAATCATGGTAAATCATGGTAAACTATGGTAAATCATGGTAAACTATGATAAATCATGCTAGAATCAGTAAATCATACTTGAACATGGTAAATCATGGTATACTATAGTAAATCATGGTAAACTTTGGTAAATCGTGGTAAATCATGGTAAACTATGGTAAATCATGCTAGAATCAGTAAATTATACTTGAACATGGTAAATTGTGGTATACTATAGTAAATCATGGTAAACTATGGTAAATCATGGTAAATCATGGTAAACTATGCTAAATCATGCTAGAATCAGTAAATCATACTTGAACATGGTAAATCGTGGTATACTATAGTAAATCATGGTAAACTATGGTAAATCGTGGTAAATCGTGGTAAATCATGGTAAACTATGGTAAATCATGGTAATCTATGATAAATCATGCTAGAATCAGTAAATCATACTTGAACATGGTAAATCATGGTATACTATAGTAAATCATGGTAAACTATGGTAAATCGTGGTAAATAATGGTAAACTATGGTAAATCATGGTAAACTATGGTAAATCATGCTAGAATCAGTAAATCATACTTGAACATGGTAAATCATGGTATACTATAGTAAATCATGGTAAACTATGGTATATCGTAGTAAATCATGGTAAACTATGGTAAATCATGCTAGAATCAGTAAATTATACTTGAACATGGTAAATTGTGGTATACTATAGTAAATCATGGTAAACTATGGTAAATCGTGGTAAATCATGGTAAACTATGCTAAATCATGCTAGAATCAGTAAATCATACTTGAACATGGTAAATCATGGTATACTATAGTAAATCATGGTAAACTATGGTAAATCGTGGTAAATCATGGTATACTATAGTAAATCATGGTAAACTATGGTAAATCGTGGTAAATCATGGTAAACTATGGTAAATCATGGTAAACCATGCTAGCAACATGGTAAAAAAATTCTAGCATCATGCTAGAAACATGATAATCATGCTAGCAACATAATCATGCTAGCATGGTAAACTATGGTAAATCATGGTAAACTATGGTAAATCGTGGTAAACTATGGTAAATCATGCTAGAATCATAATAAATCATACTTGAACATGGCAAATCATGGTATACTATAGTAAATCATGGTAAACTATGGTAAATCATGGTAAATCATGGTAAACTATGGTAAACTATGATAAATCATGCTAGAATCAGTAAATCATACTTGAACATGGTAAATCATGGTATACTATATTAAATAATGGTAAACTATGGTAAATCGTGGTAAATCATGGTAAACTATGGTAAATCATGGTAAACTATGATAAATCATGCTAGAATCAGTAAATCATACTTGAACATGGTAAATCCTAGTATACTATAGTAAATCATGGTAAACTATGATAAATCGTGGTAAATCATGGTAAACTATGCTAAATCATGCTAGAATCAGTAAATTATACTTGAACATGGTAAATTGTGGTATACTATAGTAAATCATGGTAAACTATGGTAAATCATGGTAAATCATGGTAAACTATGCTAAATCATGCTAGAATCAGTAAATCATACTTGAACATGGTAAATCGTGGTATACTATAGTAAATCATGGTAAACTATGGTAAAACGTGGTAAATCATGGTAAACTATGGTAAAATCATGGTAAACTATGATAAATCATGCTAGAATCAGTAAATCATACTTGAACCATACTGTGATCTTTTTAACTAACTAATCTATCTTTCTTTTTAACTAAATAATCCATCTTTCTTTCTTTTTAACGAACTAATCCATCTTTCTTTCTAACTAATATATTTTTCTTTCTTTCATTCTAACCAATCTATCTTTCTTTCTTTCTAACTAATCTATCTATCTTTCTTTCTAACTAATCTATCTTTCTATCTTTCTTTCTAACTAATCCATCTTTCTTTCTTTCTTTCTTTCTTAACTAATCAATCTTTTTTCTTTCTCTCTCACTTATCTATCTTTCTTTCTAACTAATTAGTCTTTCTTTCTTTCTTTCTTTCTTTCTTTCTTTCTTTCTTTCTTTCTTTCTTTCTTTCTAACTAATCCACCATTCATTCATTCTTTCTTTTTAACTAATATTTCTTCTTTCTTTCTAACTAATCAATCAATCAATCAATCTATCTTTCTTTCTAACTAATCTTTCTTTCTTTCTTTCTTTCTTTCTTTTTCTAACTAATCTTTCTTTCTAACTTATCTTTCTATCTAATCTTTCTAACTAATTTTTCTTTCCTTTCTAACAAATCTTTTTTTTCTTTCTTTCTAACTAATCTTTCTTTCTTTTTTCTTTCTTTCTAGCCAATCTTTCTTCTTTCTTTCTAGCTAATATTTATTTTTTCTTTTTCTTTCTAACTAATCTTTCTTTTCTTTCTTGCTTACTTTTCTTCCTTTCTTTCTAACTTATCTTTCTTTCTTTCTACCTAATCTTTCTTTCTTTCTTTCTTTTTTCTTTCTTTCATTCTTTCTTTCTACCTAATCTTTTTTTTTCTTTCTTTCTTTCTTTCTTTCTTTCTTTCTTTCTTTCTTTCTTTCTTTCTTTCTTTCTTTCTACCTAATCTTTCTTTCTTTCTACCTATTCTTTCTTTCTTTCTTTCTTTCTTTCTTTCTTTCTTTCTTTCTTTCTTTCTTTCTATCTAATCTTTTTCTTTCTTTCTTTCTTTCTTTCTACCTAATCTTTTTCTTTCTTTCTTTCTTTCTTTCTTTCTTTCTTTCTTTCTTTCTTTCTTTCTTTCTTTCTTGTTCTTTCTACCTAATCTTTCTTTCTTTCTTTCTTTCTTTCTTTCTTTCTTTCTACCTAATCTTTCTTTATTTTTTCTTTCTTTCTTTCTTTCTTTCTACCTAATCTTTCTTTATTTTTCTTTCATTCTTTCTTTCTACCTAATCTTTCTACCTAATCTTTCTTTCTTTCTTTCTTTCTTTCTAACTATTCTTTCTTTCTAACTAATTTATCAATCAAAATTTAAACTACTTTAAATTTCTAACTACTTCAAATTTCTAACTACTTTAAACTTCTAACTACTTTAAACTTCTTCAAACTCTCTGGTCCGGCTTTCTCAAGCCAACTTAAAGTTTGTCTCAACAAACTTTTTTTTCTAGTTAGCTTTCTTATTCTCCTTTTTAGGGTAAAAAAAAAAAAAAAAAAAAAACACGTCAAAAACGATTTTGGCTGTCCAACAAAATGATTATTCAAAGTTTTTGCCACATCATTTTTTTTTTTTTATCAAGAGAACATGTTGAAGACCGTGTGGACCAAAAGACCAACTTCCTATCAGTGCAGATGCCAACCACAAGCAACTTCCTAAAACCCCGTTCTTTCCTGTGAGACTTCTCTTCCAGTAGAGTAGGCTAGAGCTGTCGGTCCAGGAACTGAGTATTACGCTGCACAACACACCCTAGCATGTTCAAACGGGAGAGGATCCCCATGGTGTCGACACAATGCTCTGAGGCCTTAACCCTCTCCCACTGAACCCGATGTCCTCTGGCTTGTAAACTCCCCTTAACAAGCCGATAACCAGCATGTGGCATGTTTTCTTTTATTTATATATACATCGGGGAAATTCTTTTATATATACAGTTCTCTGTATTGACAGCACTCCAAATTTACAAAAAGATGAGCCCAATGTTAAAATTGACCAGAGTTCTCCTTTAACATTTATAATATAGAATTTGTATCGCTTCGGCGTTGCCACGCAAAACAGAATTATCCTGACAATGCTTTATCTGTAGAGAGGGAAAGAGAGGGAGGAGGCCTTCACAGGGAGAGAGACTAGTGGACACTCCTGCGCTCTCGACGCGTCCAGGCGCAGGTCCTTCATCAGATCTGGAGTGTGTGTGTGTGTGTGTGTGTGTGTGTGTGTGTGTGTGTGTGGTGTGTGTGTGTGAATCCAGGCACAGGTCATTCATCAAATCTGGAGTGTGTGTGTGTGTGTGTGTGTGTGAGTGAGTGAGTGTGTCCAGGCGCAGGTCCTTCATCAGATCTGGAGTGTGTGTGTGTGTGTGTGTGTGTGTGTGTGTGTGTGTAGGGTATAACTGCTGTGTGTGTGTGTGTGTGTGTGTGTGTGTGTGTGTGTGTGTGTGTGTGTGTGTGTGTGTGTGTGTGTGTGTGTGAAAATCGATTTAACCCTTAAAGGGGCAAGCATAAATTAATTTGATGGAAAAATTATTCATTGCTATTTTTGTATGTATCTAGACTAAAATGACACAGTTCATGCATTTTTTCCAAAATATGACCTTACACTCTGAAGTTACACTCTGTATCTCCCAAGATACATTGCCCATTTAGGGTAACATTTTGCAATGTATTCTTTTTTATTATAGTTCATATGACTACTTTTACACTACACTACACTACACTACACCACACCACATTACACCACACTACACTACACCACATTACACCACACTACACAACATTACACCACACCACACTACACTACACTACATTACACTACACCACACACCACACCACACTACATTACACTACACTACACTACACTACACTACATTACACTACACTACACCACATTACACCACACTACACCACACTACACAACATTACACCACACCACACCACACTACACTACACTACATTACACTACACTACATTACACTACACTACATTACACTACATTACACCACACTACACCACATTACACCACACCACACTACACTACACTACACTACATTACATTACACCACACTACACTACATTACACTACACTACACTACACTACACTACATTACACTACACTACACTACATTACACTACATTACACCACACTACACTACATTACACTACACTACACTACACTACACTACATTACACTACACTACATTACACTACATTACACTACACCACACCACATTACACTACACCACATTACACAACACTACACTACATTACACTACACCACATTACACTACACTACATTACACCACACTACACCACATTACACCACACCACACTACACTACACTACACTACACCACACCACACTACACTACACTACACTACACCACATTACACTACACTACACTACACCACACCACACTACACTACACTACATTACACCACACTACACCACATTACACCACACCACACTACACTACACTATACTACACCACACTACACTACACTACACTACACTACACTACACCACATTACACTACACTACATTACACCACACTACACCACATTACACCACACCACACTACACTACACTACACCACACTACACTACACTACACTACACCACATTACACTACAATACACTACACCACATTACACTACATTACACTACACTACATTACACTACACTACATTACACTACACTACACTACACTATATTACCCTACATTACACTACACTACACTACACTACACTACATTACACTACACTACACTACATTACACTACACCACATTACACTACACTACATTACACCACACTACACCACATTACACCACACCACACTACACTACACTACACCACACCACACTACACTACACTACACTACACCACATTACACTACACTACACTACACCACACCACACTACACTACACTACATTACACCACACTACACCACATTACACCACACCACACTACACTACACTATACTACACCACACTACACTACACTACACTACACTACACCACATTACACTACACTACATTACACCACACTACACCACATTACACCACACCACACTACACTACACTACACCACACTACACTACACTACACTACACCACATTACACTACAATACACTACACCACATTACACTACATTACACTACACTACATTACACTACACTACATTACACTACACTACACTACACTATATTACCCTACATTACACTACACTACACTACACTACACTACATTACACTACATTACACTACACTACACTACATTACATTACACAACACTACACTACACTACATTACACTACACCACATTACACAACACTACATTACACTACACTACACTACATTACACTACACTACACTACACTACATTACACTGCACTACATTACACTACACTACATTACACTGCACTACATTACACTACACCACACCACATTACACCACACCACATTACACAACACTACACTACATTACACTACACCACATTACACAACACTACATTACACTACATTACACTACACTACACTACACTACATTACACTACACTACACTACACTACACTACACTACACTACATTACACTACATTACACTACACTACACTACATTACATTACACAACACTACACTACACTACATTACACTACACCACATTACACAACACTACATTACACTACACTACACTACATTACACTACACTACACTACACTACATTACACTGCACTACATTACACTACACTACATTACACTGCACTACATTACACTACACCACACCACATTACACCACACCACATTACACAACACTACACTACATTACACTACACCACATTACACAACACTACATTACACTACACTACACTACACTACATTACACTACACCACATTACACAACACTACACCACATTACATAACACTACATTACACTACACTACATTACACTACACTACACTACATTACACTACACTACACTACACTACACTACATTACACTACATTACACTACACTACACTACATTACACTACACTATACTACATTACACTACACTACACTACACCACATTACACTACACTACATTACACTACACTACACTACATTACACTACACTACACTACACTACACTACACTACACTACATTACACTACATTACACTACACTACACTACATTACATTACACTACACTACACTACACTACATTACACTACACTACACTACACTACAAGTTAAAGAAAAACCTTTATCCTATTCAATATCTGTAGAGAACAGGCCTCAAAACATAAGAATATCTCTGAGTGATCAGCCCTGTTAAATACCCTTATATGGGCAATGTATCCCCCAGGATACAGACATTCAATGCCTGATAATAAAAGTTGTGAGAAGATTATTTTAAAAATATCCACAAGAACATGTAAAACTATCCTTAAAAAAATATTTTCTAAAACAAAATCACTCTAAAATATTATAATCGTGAAAAATATAAAAACACTTCCCTCATGGCCAGTGTCTTTGTCCATGTATGCTGCCATTTTGGATTTTGATACAAATGTTTGGAATGTTGGCATAAAGTCACATGACCTGATTACATGACCCATCACCCCATCAGTGTTTCTCATCAACTGCAACCACATAATGCCCCTCCCCCCATGGCCCTTCCCCCCACAGCCTGTTAAATGACTGTATCCCCCAAGATACAGAAACTCTTTAAGGGTTAAGGGGGCAAATATCATCCCTTACTGAGAAAGGTGTGACTGAAGAGTGTGTGTGCGCAGAAGGGTGTAAAAGCCTCATGGGGTACAACTAGGGTGACCACCATCAAACAAACCAAATGTGGGACGATTATAAGTTTGTGTGGACATGGTACCAACACTAAACATAACCTGAAACTGTTCTATAGCCTAATGTTTATCCAACTTAAAACATTTGTATTCTGCCTTTCAGCTGATAAGAGTTCTTTGTTCTTTAGTCCCTTCCAGAAAACACCATTACATCACAATGTAACATAACACATCTTTATTTTACATGTCATTTAAATTCAACATCACTGAGCCCAAAGGCATCATGAAGATAACTATTTCTGAAACAGTTCTGACCAAGTCCAACTAAAATACAACAAAATTAATAATGAACAAATAAAATACAAAACAACATAAAATTAGATCATTGACAGTCTTATATATTAAGAATATATTAAACAAAAAACTTTCATATTTTTTAGAAAGGATGTTAATTAAAAAAACCTCAGAAGACAAGAAGTTGATAAATTCTGTTCAATTTTAATTTTAATTGACCGAATTATCCATTTGTTTACTGACCGGGAACACATGGAACGAATCACCGCTCCTCCATTTGTTTACTGACCGGGAACACATGGAACGAATCACCGCTCCACATTTTGATTGACAGCCGTCACAAACTATAGTGACCATGTTTACTCCTTTCTTTTCAACCATTGGATAGGATTTAAAAAACGGCTGTTGTGTTTGTACTTCTGATGAAGCACTGTTAAACTACGCCTCAAAACGAATAAATAAAATGCTTTCTTAAAAAGGCAAAAGAACGCATGCACGTTTCCTTAATATGAGTATTAAAAACCAGCAGACTGATGAAAATGCGGGACATTTGCTCAATATGCGACGTGTGGGACAAGGGGTGAAAATGCCGTGTGGTGCAACGCAAAGCGGGACGGGTGGTCGCCCTAGGTACAACTCTAAAGAGTTTGAGAACCGCTGGGACTGGGTTTAGGAATAGAACAAAATAAACGTCAACATCAAAGCACAATACACACACCATTGGCCTAATATTCAGAGGTCACTTACAAAGTCAGGTTAAAGACACAAACAAAGAGGGATTCAAACAAATAGCATATCAATAACAATGTAGAATTTACAGACTGTGAGCTGAAGAGTAATATACAGATAAAAATGTGTTTTTGAAGGAGAGAAGGGTGGATGTTTGACGGATGCCTTGAGGAAGAGCATTCCACAACCTCGGAGCCACTACGCTAAACACTCCCACGGTTACCGGACTATTGACACTGACTGAATATGACACAGCCCCACCCAAGATATTTCTCTCCAGCCACCACTGGTAAAACTTTTCTTCAATTTATTATAATCCTGTCTCCGGGTCTTCTTTCAAACATCTGGTCCTCGGGTTTAGACTGCGTTATCCATGGCTTTAAGTCCAAATCACTTTCCCACTCCTTTCGGTATGTTTTTTTTTTTTTATATTTTGCCCACTTGGACATGTTTTTAATTTGTATATTTCCCACGGTTGTGTTGCAGGTCTGCGTTTGATTGGTTGTTGTCTCCCCTCTTCCCATTCTTCCACAGCTTAACACGCCCATTCCCCTTTTTCCAACCCTGAGGTGTGAACGACCAGGCTAAAACACGGGGTATCGTGACACTGTACACTGTTCAAGTTAAAGGAGAAACTCCATCAGGTATAATGGACAGGCCCAGTCAGCTCAGCTCTCCACTGGCCTAAAATATGTCTTGGGTAACATTTCTAAGGTAGAAAAAGTATGTTTTGAAAACATTGGAAATATGATTGTCAAATTATAGGTTGCTATCAAACATAAAATCCCGGTTCTTAACCCTCAGGGGTCTGAGGTAGTGGCCAAGAAAATGACAATCAGTAAATCCATTAAATCAAAATGATATTCACTTGTCTAAAGCAACAGCTAATATCTCTGTTTAGTCAGAGCTGAGAAGGAAAATACTGTATCATTCATGATGATATTCATATTCTGCTAATTTAGAGGTTTGGGGGAAATGGGTTATATCTAAATATCAAACATGTGATAAAGAGTTGAGTCAACTCAATCTATTTAAAGGAACATTTATAAGAAATTGTTCCATGAGCTAATAAGAAGTCACGTGAAAAATCCTGAATTTACTTCTCCTTAAGCTCAATAAATATCGGGTAGACTGCGCATCATGTGAGCATTTTCAACAAGACAAGATTCAACATGAGTAACCAGGTAAGTCCATATTTCTCATTTCATTTGCTTTATTTTTTCTTGTTCTCCGAAAATAATAATAATAATAATAAAGAGAAACTATTTAACAAAATAAAAGTATGGACAGCTACATTTTCATAAAACAATAAATGTAAGAAGTTAAAAAATAATTATTTAATATACAGTGGAATATATATCTACTTGTAGAAAAAACTTGTATATAGTTTTTTTTAACCTTTATTTATTTATTAGCTATATTTAAAATTATCCGATGTTCAGACTGTCTCTACATTATACAGGACTTTTTTTTTCTGGTTGACTAGTAGTAATAAGTAAATATATATATTTTTTTCCTGCTGAAAGAATGCATGAAGAAGAAAGCTAAATATTAATTGTGATGAATGAATATTAAGTTAACTGCCTCACTGTTTATTTTTGCTGTCTATAGATTGTAACACACAGCACATAAAACATGATGGAGGATGATGTAGAAATTGCCGTTGTTGGCATTGGATGCCATTTTCCTGGAGGTAGGCTAACATTATTATTCATTATTTGTTCATGCTATGATTTTGGCCTTAATAGTATTGACATTGTATGTTCTCCTGTATTTTAGGCGAGGGGCTTGAGAGCTTCTGGCGAGTCCTCCTTCATGGAGAGAACTGTACAGTTCAGATCCCGGACGACAGGTTTAAGCTCTCTCAATGGTACGACCCAGACGAGAGTAAGGCCGGGAAGACGCACACGGCAAAAGCAGCACTCATCGATGGGTACGTCTTCAGTTCATGTGAACTTATAACTTTCTAATTTACAGTCATTCGCTCCAACCAACAGGTAGTCGGCTATTTTGGTTTGAATGTAAATATATATTTTTTAATCAGTACTAGTATCCTCATAGCAAGTTTATATGATTCACACCAAACGTTTTCAACATGATGCCAAGACAGTGAATATGTTGGATGTAGAATATCTCAACCGGTGTTGCCATGGTAACAGGAAGAGTCTCATATCTTCTCAACAATTATACATCTTTTATTATGATATAAAACAATACAAATATTAGAAATAAAAACTTTTTTTTCAATTAAAGTATGTGGAAGTCAGTGTTAATTTTAAATTCTGATTTAGTTTTAGTCTTAGTCTTTTGACATATTTAAGTCATCTGAATTTAAATTTAGTTGACGAAATACAATACATGATTTTAATGATCTACAGTAGATATAAATCGACTACAATTCTTTTGACTAAAATCTTTTACAATAAAAGTTTAGTTAAATTGTAATTGTTAATTTTGACGTGTAGCGCATGCCAACTCGTGTCCCGCCGGGTAGATCAGCACGTTACAGTTTAAACATGTGCATCTTCCTCAAACGCAGGACTTCATTTTGACGGGATCTCCTCCCAAATCGTCCCTACCAAACATTTTCATCTAGTTTTTATTTGTTGATGAAAATGTCAAAATATTTTCGTCATAGTTTTAGTCATTTAAAACTGTTTTTTATTTAGTTATCGTCTCGTTTTCGTCTGTAAAAAAAAAATAACACTGTTGTAAGTAAAAAAAAAATGGCAGATTAGTGCTATCTGGTTGAATAAAAAAAACAAAAAACATTTCATACATATTATAACAGCATTTGCTAAGAACATATTTCAGGCATCATTACATTTATTTTGACTTTATCAAATTCTAAAATATGTCACAGTGTAGAATTTTATTTATTAATTTATTGAAATGTTGAATCTTCCGACTCAATTTACTGGTAAACACTCTGAGCATTTGATCTCTCTCTCTCTCAAATGTAATTTGTATTTAAATACATTTAAGATGAGTATTTTTGTATTTTCAAAATACATACAATACTTTCTGCCAGTCGACCTGTTTATCAGGGTTCTGATCTCATGCATTAACTAGTTCAGACACGCCTCTGCCCCCAGTGTGGTTTAAATCATTTACATAGATGGGCCTGTTTGTGGGAAAAGCAAAGTTATCCGTGCAGCTTTTAGTGGGCAGGGATTACTGGAACGTTGGAGTGGAAAACGAAGCACTGATGAATGATACACCACAAACATCTTCAGCTTTTAGTTTTATTGTTCATAAAAAATAAAGGGATAGTTTAGGGGTAGGACACTATTAATTTAATAGTGTCAAATGAATCTAAATTAATTATAATAAATTTTAGATACACTTTCTATTTTTAATAAATGTATAGAAACAAATAAACTTTACATAAAATAAACATAAAATTACTTAAAAAGCACTGGACTACCTGCAAAAAAAAAAAAAAAAAAAAAAAAGAGTTTGAAATTGGGTTTTTGCTGTGGAATCAAAACTGATATTGAGAATTGTGAAACCATGATGTATATTGTTACTGAGATTTTGGTCATATCGCCTCTCCATATTCTTTGCTAGATAGCAGAAAAGGATCCAACAGTTTTACATACAGTATTAATTTTTTACTACATTGTAACCTGGTCAAAAATAAATAAATGGCTGCTATTTTGCATAAGTTTATCTGTAAAGTATTTTGTGTTTTTATTTTAAATACATTTCCATGTATTTATGCCCACCTCTGTGTGTGAGTCTGTGTGTGTTACACCCATGATGATTAACAGTTTAACCCTTTCATTGTTGTGTTCATTTTGCCTCCCAGCAATATATATATATATATATATATATATATATATATATATATAGAGAGAGAGAGAGAGAGAGAGAGAGAGAGAGAGAGAGAGAGAGAAATATTTTTTAGAGAATTCACCCATTTCTTAAGCCATGCCTGAAAAACCTAAGAAAGTTTGCAGGGACATCAGACCTGTGTAACACATATTGTATGTAGTGCTTGGGCTTGGGTGTAACTGAGGGGCTCTACAGCGTCACCAAATGCAGGCTGTGGTCGGGATGGAGTTTCTGCGATATGCACACTCAGTGTGGTCAAGTTCACTTGGTTTTATCTGACTCCACCCAACAGAAAGTCAACCATGTTGGATGGAATGTGCGATTTTTTTTTTTTAATTTTCACACAGTTTTGAGGGACTTACCATATGGCGCTATTTTAATGCCATTATTAACGCAACAGCACTTCCATGTAATGTGTGAGCACGAATCCATCCCCTCGCACGCGGATTGCTCCCGCTCAAAACTGGACATGCACTCTCCAATACACAGTGCTCTCTTACGAACCGCCTCTCCTCTGGCTCAGATGGTCAAACTGTGTCCTGTGCACTCACGAATCTTCCCATGTTCTTTCACTAGACATTCATTATCTTCGCTTCTGGATTAAACATTGTCAAAAGTTATCAACCAATCAGAATAGACTTTCAACTTCTGGAATTTTTGCGAAAATCAAAGACAGATCTATCATTTCTTTACAATTAAATAATCTTTAATAATATTATTCAAACATATCTTAAAAATAGTTCGGAATGAGGTGCTTGGATGATTTGTTTGGAAGTAAAATAATGCCGAATGTTTTTGAAACAAAAAAGCCTGTTGAATTGCACTACTTGAAAAAAATGCATTGCATTAACCCTGCTTGCATTTTAATGCATTATATTTTCAGGGCTTGCAATTTAATGGGCTGAAATTCAACATGGTTGTATATTTAAGCTGTGCATATTTCAATTCAAAACATTTCACACACGTTTTCATTATTAAAAAATCAATAATCCATATTCACCTTTCAGATTTCACTTCCAAAATATGCATTATGTTTAAAAATACAACCTATAATATTTGACAGGCAATTTTCGGTCCATTTTATTTCCACAAATTAAGTGGTTCAAATTCGACAGAAAATTCAACATTTGCAGATCTACTGAAACTGAACAGGCAGACCAGGCTGCTCCTTGAACAGAGGGCGACTGAAGTGCGTACTTGTTGCACGTTAATGTTTTTTGCTTTTTTTGAAGTGCACACAGAAAAAAAAACAGTTTTTGTAACCGCGCGCACACCTATTTATTTTTACTTTGATTTGTCATCGCATTCATTTCTTTGCTAGATCTTCTCATGTCTGCTCATGCTAGTTAACATTAGTCCACTCCCATGTATTTAATATGTTTTTTTTTTCTCACAAATGTATGACTTTTGGAAGTGCATTTTTATTACCATATGCAGTTTTAATAAAGTTGATTTAACTAACCTTCTATGTCATTTTAACTCTTCAAAGTGTACAATTGCAGGTGTTGATTATAATTAATATAATTTGCTGTTAGGCCCATAAATAATAATAAGGATAAACAATATTTTAAAAAGTATATAATTATCTAAATTAAAAATTAACCACAAAACATAACATGCTAAATGGGGGATATCTATATCTAGCATAAAAAAAAACAGAACGTCGTCTCTCAGTTGCTGAATGTCGCGCTACAACGTTGCTACAGCCCTGTCGCGTCTTACAATTCTACGTTGTTTCAATGTTGCGACGTTGCCACAACTTAAATGTGTTTGCTGGGTCTCTCTCTCTCTCTCTATATATATATATTACTAGAGTTGGTACTCAACCAGAATAATACTTTTACCGCCGGGGACGTGCATTTGCTGTCTTTTATCTCTAAGAGGCGCTACAATCACAGACTTTGAAAAGTGTCAGTTTATTCTCTCTATTACGTAATCTGGTAGCAGATAAATTCAAGTGAAACATTTTATTTAAACGACAATACTGAAATTACAGTGCAAATTTAGAACTGAAACAAATATAGGCTTCTATTATTGCATCAAATTTAAGTAAAGTAGGCTAAACGTTAACATTGTGTGCCCAGTTTTTCTATAAAGGCTCTGCATCTCAGGTTATGCATATATTAGGCATTATACTTTGTGTTATTCTAATTTGTTAGTATATGTATTAACTGAAACAACAGTGAAATAAATTATGTTTTAGCATTTTTTATTATATTAAGAATTAAATAGGCTTACAGTTGGTTGTTATGGTTAACATAAGTTTTTATTTTATTTTATTTTTTAATAAATAATGAAAACATTTCAACATAAAACATTGTAATAGAAAAATTTTACATCAAAAAGGCTTTGCATGAGTGTAAGATGTTAAGCTTTCAGACGATATTCTGTGGTCAACGCAACAACATGTGTCTCGCCGCACTTCAAGTGGTCCGAGTTCGAAACGCAGCTCTATGAGTTTCCATGATTTTGTCTCTAGTTGTCGAAAATAACTTTTGAAATGTGCATTTATTGATTCGAAACACTTTTCAGAGCTTTGTTATTCATTGTCTGACGTTTTTATTAATTGGCGTTTAGACAATAACATTGACGCCTACATGCAGTTAACCAATGTTGGCCGCGTTTACGTTTTAGCGTTCTTGATGCTTAATAGGTCAAGCATTTTGTTTAATTATCAGTGGCACATTACAGCATAAATGTGCTATTCCAGTAGAGCCGCTGTTGCGCTGCACAGACGACAAAACCCGAAGGTGCTGTTGAAGGAGATTATCAGACTATCGCACCAGAAAATGAATATGATGAAGCTCCTCTTTAATCTGCTAAATTACAGTTTTGTGAATCATTCACGAAACTGAGACGACTGACAGTGATACCCGGCCATAGCAACGAAAGAACATTTTCCACCCCCACCCCCTGAACTCCAAAAGCAATAACCCCATCATCATTTACCTTTTATTCTCTGTAGCTTGAATGAGTTTGACTACAAGTTCTTCGGCATCAGTAATGCTGAAACAATCAGCATGGACCCTCAGCACAAACTTCTGTTGCAGTGCACCTACAGGGCCCTAGAAGATGCTGGGATACCAATGGAAAAGGCCAGTGGAACACGCACAGGAGTATTTTTGGGTAATATATGAGCTAATATAAGATACATTAAAAAAATACTTTTGGCGTCTTTAATCCCAGTGAAAAAAGTATATGCACTAACCTTAGGTTGTAATAGGAATACAGTAAGTGACTATGGACAAAAGCATATCGCCAGCTAACATGTCTAACATGTTTTTTGTTTGCTTGTTTTTCAGGACTCATGAACAGAGACTTTGAGCTGGCAAATGTGAGGAATAATCCGAAATACATAGACCACACCTCAGGCACTGGCTCTGCAATGAGCATAGCTGCCAACCGCATCTCATACATCTTCAACTTCACTGGACCCTCACTGACCATTGACTGTGCCTGTTCCTCATCCCTCGTCGCCCTCCACTTAGCTTGTCAAGCCATAAAACAAGGTAGCCTTCAAAAATATATGAGGAGCTCTTTTCCAAAACGCTATAAATCCATTTAAATAGTTTTCAGGAAAATAACATTTTTTACCTAGACCCACACATTTTGTGAATATTCAATTTATCCTTTTAAAAATTTTTTTTGGCTCAGTCTGATCATGTTGAACAATGATTATTAAATCAAACAACAAAATTGTTGATGATGAATTCAAAGTTTTTTTGTTTTTTTTCAAAACGCTATAAATCCATCCATTTTTTTTTTTCAAAACGCTATAAATCCATCAACTTTTTCCAAAAAATGATGGTTTGTTTTTAAAAAAAGAAGGCATAATAAATACATTGGCATTCAGTAAAGTGTCGAACCCATAAAAAGTCGAACCATAGTCCACTTTGCATAGAACAAATCACGACATGACCTTGTGTATGTGAGTGAGTGGCGTTCACACCAAAGGCGAATAGAGTGTCTGGCACAAGTAATTTTCATGTTAAGTCAATGTAAAGACGCGTTTACGCGCATCTGGAGGTCCTGCGGCGCGAATGAGGCGTTAAGCGCGGTGCGGACACGCGAATGAGGCGAATTGAGCGTCTGGCGTGATACGCGCGAGTGATTTGAGGGTGAGAGAGAGAGAGAATTCTGATTAGTCCAGAGGATATATTGCGTTTAGGCTAAAAATGGGTTCGGCGCTTATTGCGGTTTGGAAAGAAACTGCATCTTGCAGAACATTTTAAACAAGGAAATATAGCGATTTGGCATGAAACATTGATGGAGCAGTGAATAGGTTCAGTACACAGCAAAATGACATGACAAACTCATTTTTTTTTAAATGCCGTTTATCGCGTTTTGAAAAAGAGCTCTTCATATGTATGTTAACCATGTGGATCAATTGATTTGCACATTTTAAGAATCCATATACTGTATATTGTATGTGTACGAATATACAGTACTGCGTAAATGACATTAGATGCTTCATGATTTAAGTATGTTTTGCCTTTGAATTAATCAAACAAATGATTAGCCATTAGGCTCCCCCTATCCCCCTAAGTTGTGTGATTATCTGTATTCAACAGGAGATTGTGATATGGCCTTGTGTGGTGGTGCAACCTTTCTACTGGAGCCGACCATTTTTGTGACTCTCTCCAAGGGAAAATTAATGTCTTCTGATGGAACGAGTAAACCTTTCAGCAGCAAAGCAGACGGATATGGCAGAGGCGAAGGATGCGGTGTTGTTTTATTAAAGCCTCTGAAAAAAGTAAATAAAAAGATTGTCTCATATAAACACAACACAATGACAGCAATGTACCTAATGATAAACTACTGCAAGAAACACCCATAATGTTGTCTGTATTTTGACAGGCTTTTGAAGACCATGATCATATTTGGGGTATCATCAGCAAAACTGCAGTAAATCAAGATGGCCACACCGTTAGTCCAATCACTAAACCATCCATGGTACAGCAGGAGGAGCTGCTCAGAAGAATCTACTCAACAGAGACTGATCAGACCAGTGTCCAGTACATTGAGGCTCATGGGACTGGGACTCCAGTAGGAGATCCAATAGAGGCAGGTAGCATCTCAAAAGTCATTGCCAAAGCAAGACCTCAAAAGTCAGGGCCACTCATCATTGGTTCTGTTAAAGGCAATATTGGACACACAGAATCTGCCGCAGGTGTTGCAGGGCTCATAAAGGTTGTTTTGATGATGCAGCATGAAACCATAGTGCCATCATTGTTCTACTCAGTGGAAAACTCCAGCATAGACACTGAATCTCTCAATATCAAAATCCCAACCATAGCAGAAAAATGGATCAGTGACTACAGATCAGGGAGGTGTGCAGGAATCAATAACTTTGGGTTTGGTGGAACAAATGCACATGCAATTGTCAGACAATATGTGCAGTCAGAAAAGCCAAGAGCTCAGCTGAGAAGCAAATCCCATCAGTATTTTGTAGTCTCTGCAGCATCAGAAAAATCCATGAAAAATATAATTAAAGATACGGCAGAACAGATCAGCAAAGGGAAAACATCAGATCTACAGTCTTTACTGTACACATCTGCATGCAGAAGAAGCCATGTCAAACACAAATACAGGAAAGTATTTCAAACATCATCATTGGCAGACCTGAAAGAGAAACTTACTGCTGCTGTGGAGAAAAAGATTGCACTGTCAAAGACAGACTCCAAGCTAGTTTTTGTGTTTTGTGGCAATGGTGTTACATATCAGGGTATGTGCAAGCAGCTCCTAAAACAAGAGCCAGTTTTCAGAGAGGAAATCGTTAAGATTGAAACTTTGTTGCAAAGCCATAGAAGATTGAATCTGATAGAGATGCTAGAAAATGAATCTGAGAAAAGTACAGAGCCGTCTGATCCAAAGATTGTCCAGCCTCTTCTGTTCGCTATTCAGGTTGCTGTTGTCAAACTTCTGAAACACTGGGGCATCAGTCCTGATGCTGTTTTGGGGCACTCTATTGGAGAAGTTGCTGCAGCTCATTGTTCTGGTTTGCTGTCACTTGAAGATGCAGTGAAAGTCATCCACTATCGCAGTTCTCTACAAAGCACTGTGACGGGAGGGAAGATGCTGGTAGTCAGTAATATGGCTGTTTCTGAAGTCTTGAATATTCTTCCATCTTATTCAGGAAAGGTTTGTCTGGCTGCTTATAACAGCCCTCAGTCTTGCACCCTCTCAGGAGATGCAGATGACATTGACAGGCTGCAACAGAATTTGAGCAACTCAGCCAGTGGAAAAGACTTGTTCCTTCGCATTTTAGATGTCCCTGCAGCATTCCACAGTCACAAGATGGATCCCATTTTATCCAAAGTGGAACAGAGTATAGGCTCATTGCAGGCACATAATTTGGAGACAGAATTGTTTTCAACAGTGACAGGTGTTAGTTTGTGTTCCTCAGATTTTATCACTGGTGAATATTGGGCAAAGAATATCAGAGAGCCAGTTGAATTTGAACAAGCTGTAAAGTCTGCAGCTAAAAACAAAAGGAGTGTGATATTTGTTGAAATTGGTCCAAGAAGATCTTTGCAGAGGTACATCACTGAGACTCTGGGAAATGACTTCACTGTGATTCCCTCAGTGCAGCCTGATAAAGATCATGAGACAATGCTTACTGTTGTTTCCAAACTGTTTGAGCTTGGGGTCAAAGTGGACTGGGAAGCGTTCTACAAAGGTTTTGAGACTGAACCAATTCCCTACCCACGATACCAGTTTGATGATGTGAAGAGTAATGTCTTCACTTCTAACTCGCAGTTGATCAGTCCCACTGGCAACCATCCAGTAGTTACACAAATGGGTACAGACAGTTCAGTGTTTAGCTGTGATTTAACCTCTGAATCAGTGGCCTTCCTGCAGCACCACAAGCACAAAGGAGTTGCCATCATTCCCGGAGCATTTTTTGCAGAGTTGGGTTTAGCAACTTACATGGCATATGCAAAGCCTAAAGTCCCACTTAGTTCTCTGCAGCTCAGCATAACATTCCAGAGTCCATTAGTTTTCACCCAGAATGCCCCAGATTTAAAAGTTCAGCTGGATCCATCTGACCAGGCTGATAACACATGCAACTTCAAAATACAGTCTACTTTTGCAGTCTATGCGTTTGGCACAGTAGAAGCAAAACCAGGTAGAAGTCCTGAAGAACAGTTCATTTCATTAGACTGTATTTTCAAAAGATGCACATCCCACATGATGACTGAAGAACTCTACAATCATCTAAGTCAAGCAGGATTTGAGTATGAATCTGTCTTCAGAAATCATGCAGATGTTTATTTTGGGGAAGAATTTAGAGAGGCTATATCTATTGTGAGTGTCCCAAAAGAATTACTGCCTCAATTACATGACTATCACCTTCACCCTGTGGTCTTAGATTACATCATGCAACTTATTCCTCCAGCTGTATTGGGTTTATCAGCAAGACCTGGATATCCTGTGCAAATAGGAAGCCTGGCTATATTTGAACCATTGCAAGAGGAGATGGTTGTATATCTGAGAGCAGTACATATGGGAGAAGATGAGTTTTATATTTGTGGCTGCTTAGCCAATAAACAGGGTAGGGTGTTAGTTGAACTGAGGCATGTGAAGATCAGAATGTTTGGAAGTCGTTCTCAAGTAGTGGAGGAGTACTTCTTTCACAACAATTTCAGCGTCCTCTCTGAAGATGCCACATTTGATACACCAATTAAGGCACTGGTCTTTTCTGACCAGGAAGGAATTGGTAAAGCTTTGCAAGAGTACTTGGACCCAACATCTAGATATGTGTCTTCATCAAACAGTAACATACTGTTAGAAGATGGAGTTGAACTTCTTTTGTCAAAACTGAAAATTTCAGATGTAAATAAAAACTTCCAGGAAATTGTGTTCATGTGGGGTGATGCAGACCTAACCTCTCTCGAATCAGAGAAGGTCTTGGACAGTATGGCAGGGTGTTGTGAGATTTTCCGAAAGCTTGTCACATATCTCAGGACACTTCATTTCCCAGGCGATATCAGAGTAATAACCTGTAGGTGCTCTGAGAGCTTAGTGGAGCACATAAACCCTGGGTTTGTTCTGTCAGGCATGACAAGAGCATGTGTAGCTGAGCTGCCAGAACATTCCTTCCAGCTGATTGACATGAGCTCTGATACTTTTGAAGACATCAAAGCTCTGGTTCAGGTCCTCAGATCATACCCCTGTAACAAATATCCAGAGATAGTAGTGAAGGAGGGCAAAATTTTCAAACCTGAAATCACTCACACACCTTTGCCAACAATGGCAATTTCTTCAAGAAACATCGACATGTTGGATGAAGAAGTCTTCATCTTGCAAACATCTGACCCATATATAATGAAAAATGTCTCTGCAACTCAAATGGATAATTCCATTGAACCGATTCAAGGAAAAAATATTGAGCTTCATCTCAGTAAAATCTGTGTTCATTCATCAGATTACTTTCCAGTCAGCATTTCTGACCTGAATCATGGTAAGACATTGTACTGGAACAAGCACACAACTGAAAACCTTAAGCTCTTGGCCCTTGACTTCAGTGGCACTGTCACAGCTGTGGGTAAAGATGTCAGAAAATTTAAAGTTGGTGATCACGTTGTGTCTTGTTACCCTGTGGCTGCAACCACTAAAGTAGTTCTCCCAGCAGCTGTTTGCTGCAAAGCAAAAAAGCTTTCATTCCTGAAAGATGTGCCTTGTGTCTCTTATATGGTACTGGCTTGGGAGATCCTGCATGAGTCTTTACCCAAAGCTAAACAGAAATGGAAACTGGGAATTTTCTCCACAGTTCCTGACTCAGCTTTGATGAATGTGTTAATTACTATTGCAAACAGATCCGGTTGGAATGTCAGAGTGAGCACACAGGCTGATCAGCTGTCTTGTGATTTTAGTGAGGTTGTGGGAGCTATTCTTTTGCCTCCTTTTAATGTAGAAATCGCTGAAATAGCTAGCAGTGTTAGAGGCATCAAAGACATTGTTCTTGTCTATGACAACCAGACAGAATTTCCATTCAATACTACAACATTCCGAGGTACAAATGAGGAAGTCCGCTTTCATGCCCTCCTCATGTCCCAGATAATGCAAAAAGGGTCTCTGCAAATGCAAATGCCACAAATCTACCGTTGGCTGAACTCCATGCACTTGGACAGAAAGTCCTTATATTTGGACGCAACAGTTGTTCAAAAAGTGAAATCTCAAGACACTGATCTTCTGTCTGTTAAAGAATCTAAATCATACTTCAGATGCCAGATCCTACCCATTATCATCCTGAACAGTGAAGACAAGCACCAGCTGTCTGACATTCCAGTAATGGCCAAACAGAGTCTATTCAAGAACAATGCTGTCTATATTGTCACAGGTGGTCTAACAGGGTTGGGCTTTGAGACAGTAAAGTTCATTGCTCAGAAAGGAGGAGGGAACATTGTCATTCTGTCTAGGAGTAATCCAAACCCTCAGATGCAACAAGAGATAAGTCAGGTCAGTAGCGATTGGGGCTCTGTCATTAAGTCTCTGCCATGTGATGTTTCTGTATCTGAGAAAGTGGACCAGACAATTGTTAACATTGGAAAACTATTTCCATCCAGTCCCATCAAAGGGGTGTTTCACAGTGCAGTTGTCCTGCATGATGGGCTGATTGAACGTCTTGACAAATCTCTTTATGAGAAAGTCATGAGGCCAAAAGTAAACGGAGTGATTAACCTTCACCGTGCTACCATACAGTGCGATCTGGATTACTTTGTGTGCTATTCCTCCGTCTCCGCCTTCATTGGGAATGCCTCACAATCTAATTATGCTGCGGCTAATACATTCATGGACACTTTCTGTCAGTACCGCAGAAACATTGGGCTTTCTGGACAGTCCATTAATTGGGGGGCTTTGAATCTTGGTCTTTTGTTGAACAAAGTCCATATCCATAGATTTCTGGAGGCAAAGGGAATCCTGCTTTTGGAGATTCCAGAAATCCATGAAAGTCTTGAGCAGTGCCTCTTGATCAACAAACCTCAACAGGTTGTATGCAAATTCGATTTGAAAAACAAATGGATTAACACTTTCAGTCAGAACATTCCACTAAAGTTGAGGCTTTACAAAATAGGAGAGGAAGCCACGATTAAGACTGGAGTGAACATTTCTAGACCTGAACAACCCATGACATCATCCTCACCACGTGATTATCTGAGGTTCATGATTAGCGAAACGAATGGTGTTGAGATGGATGAGCTGAATGATGATGTTCATCTTTTTGATTTAGGCATTGACTCAATGTTAGCCATGACTCTGCAGAATCGTATTTTCAGTGATAGAGGTGTGAATGTCCCTCTAGTGACTCTGCTGGATCCAAATAGCACACTGGCAACTCTCACTAAAATCCTGGAGGAGAACTGTGTAGACGGATATCAGAGTGAAGATTAGAGCAATTCCACATACTTATGATTTGTAGTCTTGTTGTAGTCTCAAAACAAGGACTTAATTATTTTGATGTGAAACAGGGGTACAGTTAGCACTGTAGTACTTTTATTAACCAATACAATTAACTCATGTTTATCCAGTTTAAAAAAGGTTAATATAGGCAATATAATACAAAATACAATTTTTGTATATGACTAAATTTCCATCCAGTCTATTATAATGTTAACCAGATATAAAGATAACCAGAATACAACTTTATTTAATTCTAACTATTCTGTGAACTTCACTTCAGTTTGTAAATTGATTTATGTACCTTTATTAATGTGCATGCTGATTAAGATTATGATTTTTTTTAATTATTATTATTTTGTCTAGCTAAAGATATCATTACAAAATTATTTTTAAGTTGGGTCAGAGGTAACAGCAAATATTAAATGAAATCCTTAATACATTTTAATTACTATAAAACCTACTAAAACTATTGTTTGGATTGATTTATTAATTTAAGAATACATTATGGTTTGTTTGCTGAAGGATGTTTAAAATGCTGTCTACAATGACAATTGTAAAGATGTGATAATGAATTATTCTGTTTTAAAGTGTTTGTGTTTGTATGTATAAATTGGAAATTTCTGTATTAAAAAACTGGTATCATGCTATTTTAAAAAGCAAACGTTGAATCAATAGCAGAAAATGAGATGTCGATATTATATGATCATTTATCAGTAAAATTACAATGAAAGGAGTAAGTAATAAACAGTAAAGTGTACTGTATTTTGAATTGGATGTGACTGTAATAGTATATGTGTGGGTATATATGCAGCAACCTTGTTACCTAAGGAAAATATCTGAGAAATAAAGGGATGTAATGTAGAAAGTCATCTCTTTTTATTTACATTTCATTATATTCTAGATTTCATTATTTTCTCTAGGTTTTGACATAAATTCAGATATAAATGCAATTGAAAAAAATAAGAATAAATAATAATCGATTTTCAAATATTGCACGTTGTCACGGTTTTGAGTTTTTTCATGTCTTGTTTCCATGTCTGTCATATGATTCCCTGTTTGTCATGTGATCCTGCCATGTGTCTTGTCATTGGTTAATTGTGTGATCATTGTTCACAGGTGTCCCTTGTAAGAACAATGGGTTGTACATTAATATTAATATTAGCTCAAATGATCTATAGGGAATTTTAATAATTAATCATGAATATGATTAATATTTTGCATTTTACAGTTACATTAATTTATTCGAAGTTGAAAATAGATCGATTTGTATATATGAATAATCAATCACAACGAATTATAATTCATCATTCATATATAAAAAATCCTATTTCAGATCGATTATGAGATAACCATTAATGGAAAATTAATGTAATTATCAAACAGTTGTCTGTCCCGCAAACGACCATAAGATTAACTTACTAACCTTCTCAATAAAGTTATCACTTCTTATAATTTCAGAAAGGAATAGCTTCTGGCCATGAAACCATTCTTTTTGTCCTCAATAAATTTAGGTTACTAAACCATAATCAAATTGTAAAGCCTGTAGCTAGATCAAACATTTCAGGGACTCGTAATGTGAGAATTATAGACAGGATCAATCAAGTATATATGGAATTTTAATAATTGGACTAATACATTGAACTAAGGAATACAAAATACTACAATTTACACGAGTAAATATGTATGTACAGGACACGTAAACAAAATACAAGACTAAACGAATAACAGATGAGAGAGGGGATGAAAGAGATCGGACAATGAGACCGGAAAATGGGAGAGATGAGAGAAAGTAAAACTAACATGTGCGATCACAGAAAGATCACAGTTACTAAATCACAGACAGTAACCTTTTGAAAGACAACAAGGAATCAAATCACATTAAAGTTCAATAAACTTATCTTGCAAGATGGTTATCTTTGTTGCTGAAGACGCAAAGTCGTGCGTGCGTCGTTAGGAGCAACGTGGGTGTGTTTCCTTAAGAAAACAGGGCTTGCGCTCTCGTGTCTTCCGGTGAGCGCGGTCGTGGGATTTTCAAAAGAGTCTTTCTCTTTGAGTTGAAGTTGCCTGCTGCGTTTGCTTCGTTGAGTCCGAAGACGAAAATAAAGACGTAAAGAAAAAGAAAAACGGAGAACGCTCCCAAAAGGGAGCCATATGGATCTTCTCGCTGACGAAGAGGGTTCGTGAAAGTGCTCCCGAGAAAGTTCTGTGTATGTCTCTTATGGAGAGGATGGGCTCACGCCTGCTCCACGTACGTGAACCAATCATCTCAGGGTATCTCGAGCGGGAAAAAGTTCTTCTTTGTCTTGTCAAAAGAACTTATTTGCATAGTTTATGATGGTATAACATTCAGTCATTTCTACCTCGGAAGATTGTACACACAGAACAATACATTGTACTGTAATCTCCTATGTACGGTTGGTTTAGTCACCGCAAGACGGTCGAACAGATACCAAGGATGACATATAAAAGTAGAAGAAACATAAAGTTACATAAGATATGCATAATTACACACATTTAAGGTTTGTTCATTCAAATAAACGTCATAAACGGAGTTAGGCCGCTGTACGTGAGCTGTATCGTTTAGTTTCGTTCCGTCAAACGGAGCACTACTTTTTCTTTTGCTTAATATGTTCAACGTTAATAAAAGGTATCCAAGCAAAAAGTTCTCCATGCATTATCCTGCAGTTAATGAGAAAAGTGTATTTATTGGCGCACTATTTTGACTGCGTATTGAGACATATAAAACGGTTGAGCTAGATTCTCAACCAATCAGCGTCGAAAATGTAAGTAGGTCTGCGGCAAAATCAAGCCAGTATTACTACGCACATGTAAACAAAACATGGAGGAGGACGTAAGCAGCGCCAGCGCATCTTCATCCGATAGCGGCGATCAAGCTCGACTAACCCCCCGTGAAGTGTATTCTTCATGTTGGAAAAGATGGTGGGAAAGGTTCGCAGCCCTTAACTGAAGTCCGATGGGAAAAAATCAAGAAATGTGCGAAGGAATGGCTCAAAACGTCGGACACTACGGAGGTAGCTATTGCGAATACACATGTTGCCCTCCTGGACAAACCGGTCTCTGATATCCCAACAAACTACAGGTTTCACCCGGCCTGTTATCGGCGTTTTATAGATAAAAAACGCTTGAATTGTGCACTAAAGCGTCAAGATAAGACTGAACAGTTGAAAAGACGTGTAACCCCGTTTGAAGCCTCTGAAACAATTTCGCCAAAGAGGCTGCGTTGCAAGGACAGCTTGATGACAACCACTTCTTCAAAGCCATCAACAAGCCAGCACGTTCTGCCTAAATTGTGCATAATTTGCAAAATGTTTGATCGGTTTATTACAATCAACAGAAAGCACCAGCTTGACAAGTTGGTGCAGTCTGAGACAAAAAATGCAGGTATGTTTACTCACTTTAATTGATTGTTATGCACGCTAATATATTGTCAACTGGGTTTATAATTTATTCTTCATATCTTTAATATAGGACTTCTTCGTGAGGCAGCTCAAATGAAATCAGATGAGAGCATTCTGACACACATTTGTGGTAAAGACTGCATTGCAATCGAGGTCCAATACCACAAATCCTGCTATCGAGATTACACAAGATTTCTCAGCAAAACTCAAAGAGATGGGTAGGTACAAAAAAATGTTTGTACACAAATCTGTGGGGTCACGGCAATTACATTTACATATTGCATGTGAATGCAATGTAATTCCATAATTAAATTATTTCTCTATAGAAGGTAGGGCTTTAAATATACTTGTCCTATCTAATGCTTTTGGTGCCCTTAACATTTTTCTATACATACAAAAGGACCAAGACTATTTCAAATTAAATTTGAGTGACATCTGATATTTAGATTTAACCCTTTCGCACATACGATCACACCGGTGTGATCACTCTAGGCTGGTCCCTGGAGCGTACAATCACATATTAATATCAGATGTCACTAAAATTTAATTTGAAATAGTCATGGTCCTTTTGTATGTAATTACATTGCATTCACACGCAATATGTAAATGTAATATGCATTGTCACAACCTAATAAACAAGTAATTAATATTGTGAATATCGTGAAAAACTCACGCTGGGGGGTTAGCCAGAATATTTTAAACTTGCGTGTGAAAGGGTTAATTAATTACTTGTTTATTTGGTTGAGACAATGCATGTTAATTAACCTCTTACCCCCGCCTGAACCGAATGCATTTTTTCCATTTTGGCTTTACCTAAACATAAAATCTTCTCAACTGGAGAGTAACAGTGTAATGCCTCAAAAAACAGAGAAACCAAGGCACTATCAGCGTAATGCCTCATATGAAAGCTAAGACCTACTAAAGTGATTGTAACTGTTGTCACATTGTTGCTGCATTTTTGTCACATTTTTGTTGCAGTATTGTCACTTTTTTGTGTCACTTTTTTGTGGCTTTTTGTTTTTTTTGTTGCTTTTTCATTGCTTATTTTCATTGCTTTTTTGTCATGTTTTCGCCTTGTTTTTGTCACTTTTTTGCTGCGTTTTCATCCTGTTTTTCGTCATTATTTTGATGCTTTTTTTAAGCTTTTAGGTTTTGGGTTGCCAAACTGGAGAAAATGTGCCTGGTTCAGGTGGGGGTTAAGAGGTTAACATACATCAGACTCATGCATGTAAACATGCCACACGGATTGTGTTCATGGACTAATTTGCATCTGTTTACCCGCACTCACACTCTAAAACACACAAACTCATTCATCCTGACATATTGTACATGTTGTCATGCAGTATCAGAGAGGCTACAAAGCATTCTGCAAAACAGTGATTGAGGATCGCCTAATCGAGAAGCAAGAAATTCTCCGGATGACGAGGCTTGTGCAGTTGTTTTGTAAGGCTATAAAAGAAGAAGAAGGATATGACGTTAGATCATACAGGTAATAATTATACAATTGTGAAGTTTGTGTTCCCACATAAATGTTGGCTATAAAAAAACAAGTTAGAACAGTGATTTGTTTTCTGTTAAATTATGAATTGTTGTATTGTTTTCTTCTATGACACATATCTCTTATACCTCATATCTCGTGCTCCTGATTAAATGTGAAATTGAAAAATATTTTATTCACCCACAATTAAGTCACTAAAAAGGTATCTCTGTTTTACAGGTCTGATCTGCTGAAGCGTTTCCTACAGCGAGATTATCCACAACTAGTCTTCCATAAACCTGTGCGACGGAATCTCAGCGAGATGGTGTTTTGTGAAGGACTGTCAGCTACAGACTTTATGGAGCCAATGTCGACCTCAAGTACTGAGACTGAAAGAGATGGTGACAGTGCAGAAGATATCGGTGAACTCTCTCATGACACTGCACCTTACACAACACATGAGGTCTACAGTCTAGACAGAAAGTGTACTTTGTTCTCTGCTGGCATCATAGTGCAACAAGTTATGCAAGATATTTCGGGTATGACAATGCCATGGCCACCACTGTCAACAGATCTGAATTTTGATGCAGCTGATACCATGGTACCTATGGAGCTGTACAATCTGATTGCCTGGTGTACTGGAGCATCAGATGAACCTGTGTTTGATAAGAAAGTACAGTTGCCTGAGGATACCAACAGGAGATTACTGTCCATCTGCCAAGACATAGTATACCTGGCATCAAGTGGTAAAAAGCCTACACCTAAATCCCTTGCATTAGGACTGACAGTTAGGCACTTAACCGGCTCTTCCCAGTTGTTAGATATTCTGAGCAGACTTGGACACTGCATATCAACTTCAAGTACCATTGGTTTTGAGACAGCCTTAGCCGAATATCAGCTGGCTACTGAAACAGATATACCAAAGTGTATGTCAAAGCAGCATCCAACCGTTTTGGTGTGGGATAACATTGACTTTGGGGAGGAGACCCTGTCTGGACGAGGTACTACCCACCATACCAATGGTATAATGGTTCAGAGTAAAATGAAAAGCGAAGACCATAGGATGACTGTGTCCATCAGAAAAGGTGTAAGGACACTGCAACCACAAAAGAGTGTTCTGGACCTATACATTCATACCAAGAGACAGGGCCCTCAAGAGCTAAATGTTCCTCTGCTGGAGTATGATACTGTCCCATCTATGGAGCTGGCACAAAAAACTGATACAATCTATGTGCTGCTAAAATATAGCTGTCATGCAGTATCAGACACTTCTCTTCCAGGATGGACTGGCTTTAATTGTTCTACTCAGACTAGCTCACTGCCAAAATCTGCTCTCTACTATCTACCAGTTATAGAGGCTTCCCCTACAGAAATGACCACTGTAAACACCATACTCACTAGAAGTGTGGAAATTGCTGATCGACTAGAGTTGGAGAGTAGTGTCACTATGACCAGGCTATATACGCTAAAGCGCAGCAAATAAGGTGGAAAGACCAAAATCTGATGCAGCGTATCATTCCAAGACTAGGTGAGTTCCACACAGCCATGGTATTTATGGCAGTGATAGGCAAACGTTTCAAAGAAGCAGGACTACAGGATGTGCTGATTGAATCAAATGTGGTAGCTGTTGGTTCAATAAATGGAGTCATTAGTGGACATCACTATAACCGTAGCATTCGTGCACACAAACTCCTATTTGAGGCAATGCATATCTTGCGGTTGAGGTCATTTCTTCAGTCCCTTCCTGAGCAACAGCACGCTCGTTACATATCAGCCATGGAAGATCTAGTACGAGAGTACAAGTCTGAGGCAGGATTTTCATCTAACTCAGTGTCTGACATGTTATCAGATATGCTGTCCTGCTATGATAGATATGTACATGAGATGAACTCTGTTAATCCCACCTTTGGACTTTGGAGCTCATACATTGAAATGGTTCAACTGTTACTGAGTTTCATTAGAGCAACCAGAGACTCTGACTGGAGCCTTCACTTAGCAACAGTGAGACGTATGCTGCCATGGTATTTTGCATATGACCGCCAAAATTATGCAAGGTACCTATCAGCATATTGGGTCGAGATGATCAATCTTCCAAAAACTCATCCACACTGCTATGAAGAAGTTACTGCAAAAGGAAACTGGACAGTACAGCGTAAGGATGCTATTAGGTTCTCATTCATAGCTTGTGACCAAGCAATAGAACAAACCTGCAACAGTGATTCAAAGACCAAAGGCGGCATAACTGGGATAACATTGAACAGAGGTGCCGTCCAGCGATGGATACTGTCTCATCCTGAACGTTCTGCAATCACAAGGCAGTGTGAAATGATGACTGGAATGCAACATGAAGAGAGGGGTCATAAAGAGTTGGATGCAACAAGAATTGCAAAAGACAATGCTGCTGTTTTATCTTTGGTTTCAGAGGTTGAGTCTATGATCAATCCCTTTCTGCCTCGTGAAGATCTTGTATGTATTAGCTCTGGTGTTGTTGCTACAAAGTCTGTCAGAAATGACATACAAAGTGCTTGTGATAAAGGCGAAGCAGCGCTGAAAATCTTCATCCAAGATCGAGTCCAGTCATCAAAAACAGACTTCTTCTCTCCAATAAAGTCCTTGAAGCTCACTACGTTTGGGGATCAAATGAAGAAATCATCCAAGACAAAAGATGGAAATCAAGTCATTCTAAAAAATGATAGGAGACTCTTTGCACGACTGTTAGTGATAAGTCAGTCCCGGTCTGTAAACTTGAAAGAAATTCTGACATATTCACTTGGCAATATCTCATCCCCGCTAGCAAGCACTGATGGTTCATTAGCCAAAACAAATAAGGCTGCTCTTCTAGCTTGTTTAGAATCAAAGAACAAGGACTGTCATGTGAACAAGACTGTTGGTGATAATGGTGCCCTACTGATAGATGGCATGGCATTGATCAGAAGTCTAAAGAATATACCAGACACATTCGGTGAGCTTGCTGATGATCTTCTTCAAATTATCATTACGATGGGTAGAAAGTTCAGGTGTCCAAGGGTCGATTTTGTCATTGATCGCTACCCGGCAGTGAGCATTAAAAATGCTGAACGATCAAGACGTGCTGTTGCTGGACAACAATTACTGCAAATATACAGCATCAAGCAGAAGACTCCAAGTCAGTGGACCAAGTTTCTAGCCAGTGGTGAAAATAAAGAAGCCTTGACTGACTTTCTCTTTGAGACATGGAGAACTGTGCCTTTACAAGCAGCTGGAAAAGACATAGCTATCTTTGTGGCACACAGAAATGTATGTCATCAACTCACTCTTAAAGATGGCATTATGTCTGTCAAAGAGGTAGAATCTTTGACTTGTGACCATGAAGAAGCTGACACGAGGCTCCTACTTCATGCAAAACATGCCTGGAGTGAACTTTATAATAAGATAATCATCCAGAGTCCTGACACTGATGTTGCTATTATTTCACTTTCATTAATGGCTAAGCTTCCCTCAGCGAAGATGTACTTTCTGACAGGAACAAAAGACAGGCAAAGGATGTTAGATCTCCAGGCTATTGGTTCTGCTTTGGGTCCTTCAGTAACAGAGGCACTGATAGGACTACACACATTCACTGGCTGTGACTCAACTAGTTCCTTTTATGGGAAAGGAAAAGAGAAACCACTAAATATAATGTCTGGAAATGCAGAGTACATCAGTGCATTTGTTGCTCTTGGGAGGCAATTTGAAATATACAGCACCACATTTGTGACCATAGAACGTTTTGTGTGTGAGCTGTATGGAGAAAAGGTATCAGATGTTAATTTGGCCAGATACAATAGGTTCTGTGTCCAGGCCTCTTTCGAACAGGCATTACCTCCAACAAAAGATGCCCTTACAGAGCACTTCAAGCGTGCTAACTACCAAGCTGCAATCCACAGGAGAGCATTGGATCCTTTTATAAATGCTCCCAGTCCAGACGGCTTTGGATGGATTGTCAAGGATGGTGATCTCATCATATCATGGATGACTAAAGATCCAGCCCCTCAACAGATTTTGGGGTCACTCCACTGTGGGTGTAAGACTGGTACTTGTACAGGTGGAAGGTGCTCATGCCGCAAGGCTGACCTGGCCTGCACTGACCTATGTAAATGTGTTCATTGTGACAATGTGAGATTAACTGAGGATAGTGTTTCATGTGAATCTGATAGTGAGGACAGTGATCTTGATATTTAGTTATGTGTATATGATAATGAAATTAATGTAGGACAAATGTATTTCATATAAATAAATCAAAATTAAATCTTTCCTTTGAATATGTACATGTAGTGCAGTTACTGCTCATGTATGCGAATTGACCATTTACCATTAAATGTGTTTTGAAAAGTGTTTTTTATAAATAAATATATATATATAAATGAATGAATGAATGACAAATGAATGATTCAAATAGCCCAGTCGCTACGGTCCCCCTTTTCATAGGATGAAGTCCCTGCGTGGACATCATCGGACGGCAATCATCACGATGGGCAGATGACAGGTGAATCATGATGGTCGTGTAGCAGGTGGATCATGATGAGGATTCAGCTCGATGAGGTTCGGTGTGGTCTCTGACTTGGCACCCCCTTTCCGGGGATTCCGTCTGAAACCTTTGGACACAGCTTTCGTGAGCTTGGCTGTATCGCATCTCGTTGAGTCTTCTGGACAGGATGGAGGCCAACCTAGTGTTAGGGTGTGGCTGATTAACTGCAGAGGTGCACAGCCCAATGTAGGCGGCGGTCCCGGCTTGGACCGCAGATGAAGTGTTCAGAACAGGTCGTCGAGACAGTGCTCGGAGGGCTGTGTTGACAGGAGCAGGGTCAGTGAGTTGGGACCCCCTTTTCTCAATCCAGAGTTCCAGTCCTGAATTCAAGGTGAAGTTGAAGTTCTTGGAGGATGGGAGTTTCAGTGCTGTCTGGTACTCTTTGCTGGGAAGCTGGTACCATGTCAGGCCATCAAGGTGTAGGATGACACCTTTCGGTACTTGAAGTCCCGTATTCTGGTTGAGCATGTTGACACGGCTGGTTGTGTCATGCTGGTCGTGAGTGACAGTGGCTGTGCGCATAGGTGTGTTAGCGAGCCACCTTTCACCTGCAATCTCCGCTTGTGTGTTGGTGACTTTGCTGACCAGGGGGTGCAACCCGTAGATTTCTTCAGCGTTGTCTCTGAGTAAGGGTTTGCTAAGGCAGAGATAATGAATGTCTTTGGTCATAGTACACAGGTGCAGGTTTGGAGCTGAGTAAAGTTGTGTGTCGCTGTCGTGGTAGGCCACCACGTCTGGAGGGCTTATCTTGATGTGGGTGTTGTTTTTCCAAAACCTGACCTTGACAATGTCTGTAATTCTGTGGACTTGGCTTGACTCGATGATAGGCAGATTTAGGAGAAAACCCACTTCTCTCTGCTCGGGATCGACGCAGAGTGAGATGGCGCTACCCAGAGAGTAGGCCAGGTGTATTTGTAGAGGGTCAGCTGGCATGTTGACGGCGGAAGCCAGCACAGTTAGCATCAGGCTTAATATCAGGTACGGTGGAATAACACCTGTGGCTAGGCTGTCATTTGAGGAGCTAACCTCCCACAGCATCAGGGCTTGACATTAACTTTTTTGCTCACTAGCCAATGTGGCTAGTGGTTTTCCAAAGTTACTAGCCACACAGCATTTTTACTAGCCACATTTTTGTTGTTGTGAAATTACCTGATAAAAGTTGACTATGGCGTGCTAAAATGTACTTGAACTAGATTTACAACCCTTTTAAATGTAAAACCACTGTATACACCCAAATCAAGACTACATAAATATATAACAATACAGGTCATTATCATTAGCTCTGATAAGGTTGTGTGTAAAGCTCCTTTTTTAAAATAAAACCATGTATTATGTATTATGTCGCCACATTGCTCCACCGGCATACGACATAACTCCAGCAGGTTCTTTGTTGTCTGTCACTAGCGACAATACTCATTAGGGCTGTAAAAATTGCTCAAAAATTACCTTCGAATATTCCCTCTAAAAAAAACCACATAGCTTATATTCGAACTATTCGAACATCTGGTTGCGCATTTTGTCAATGACGCGCATTACGTCAATAACAGGACAAATTAATACAAAGAGACATAACTACTTGTATAGGTAGTTTATTTAAGTTTAAACATATTTGACAACGTATTACCTACACGAAAACAAGGAAATCAACTAAGGGTGCTTTCACACCTGCCTCATTTAGTTCGGTTGAATCGCACTAGAGTTCGTTTTCCCCATTGGTGCGGTTCGTTTGGGCAGGTGTGAATGCGGCAATCGCACTCGGGTGCGCACCAAAAGCGGACCAAACAAGCGTACCGAGACCTGCTCGAAGAGGTGGTCTCGGTACGCTTCGAAACGAACTCTGGAGCGGTTCGTTTGTGGTGAGAACGTGATCCGACCTCGAACAGAACCAACTGCCAAAGAAATGCGCATTTTTGGACTAAACCAGTTGCCGTAGTCAGCTGCGCTGTGATTATGGGATGAGGAGAAATGTTTGTTGACAGTTTGCACTCGCGGATAAAATTGGATTTGTGAGGAGGTGCAGACAGAGCCTTATAGAAATTATTAACAGCCGCATCCTCGCTTCATTCTCAAATATTATTGTTTGTCTAAAGTGGTGTAAACTATAATAACATATGACCAAGGATACAATCAGCCCACGCAGTCGTCTCTCCATAGTAAACAGTGGCGTGTTATGCACGCGTCGCCTCCTCCTTAAATGACTCGCCGCGTGCATTGAATAAAACATTTTTTTTAAGCCGCATCCTCGCTTTGGACAAACTGTATAATAAACTATGACTAGGGATACAATCAGACCATGCAGTCGTCTCTCCATAGTAAAAAGTGGCGTGTTGTCTGCCGGATTTTCCTCCTCTTTGTTTAATTCCTGGGAGTTCTGTTGGAATTTTCCCGCACGTTAATTCTGACAATCGAAGTGCAGTTATGAAAATATGTTCAAGACCCATCTTGCCAACGAGTGATGTGGATGTTGTCACATGACTGCATTTTGGTTCGTTTCATAAACTGATCCGGACTAGAGCGATAAGTGTGGTGTGAAAAGAAACCAAAACGCCTGAAAAATGCTACAAAGTATAATTTTTCTCCCTTGGTCCGGACCAAATGAACCGATCTACAGATGTGAAAGCACCCTAATGGCCAAGACCGCAGACCTCACTCACTCTCGCTCGCTCACTCGCAGGCACTTTTTCTCTCTCTAGCCCTCACCCTCAACACCAAACGCGAATAGAGCATCTGGCGCGAGTGTAAAGACGCGTTTACGCGCGTCTGGAGGTCTTGCGGCGCGAATGAGGCGTCACGCGCTCTGTGCATAACAGTTTAAAAATGAACAACAACAATAAGCGAATGTTGAGTGCTGATCAAGAGTTTTATGCAAGCCATTTAAGGTCGCGACTCTTATATAGCAGGCTTCATTCACTGATTGAAACAAATATTATTAACATTAATTGAAGTTTTACAGTATATATAATCGACATTGAATGCTCCGAGCGTGCTGTGCAGTGGTAAACATGGAACTTTTCCTTGACATGAAACGGTAAATAATCAAACCAGTGGAAGCCTGCAGTGCATGAAACTGCTGTATCAAACCTACCTTATTCATGCAATAGCCTATCTATTCAGTCAGTACAGTAGCCTACACTTTAGTAATGTTTCTGTTTAACGTTTAATAAAATGACTTGTCCCTGACCCCTCAGGCAGCGCACCCACTCGCAAAGCAGACAGCCGCGCCTCTGCTACCGCGGGCGTTTTTCCACATTCGAATATTAATTTTCACCTTCGAAATTCTGTTTTTTAAAACTATTCGAATATATATTCGAATTTAGAATATTCGTTGACAGCCCTATGGGAGTTGTAGTGTCGTAGTGTCACACTTATTTCAGATGCCTTTTGAAAAGACTACAATTATTCAACCCGCCAAAGTGGCTAGTTGGAGTGACTGTGTTACCCGCCACGAGCAAAATCCACCCGCATTTGGCGGGTTGGCGGGTGTTAATGTCAAGCCCTGCACAGCATGTCTGTCGTTAGCGCTGTAACCAGCTGAGTCTGGACAAAGTCACTCTGTAAGACAGTAAGCAGTGGCTTCATGGAGTTTGCGGTCTGGTTCGCTGCATTTACACTGGACATACCAATGTTAAACAGAGTTCTGGCGGCAGCTACGACTCGGAGCAACACTCCCAGGAGCCGTCTGGAGTGGTGGTTGGTGCTTAGAAGTCCCGATTGTGTGACAGTCACTTTCTTCAGTTGGTTGAGCACGTGTTCGACCTTGGCCTCGGCATGAGAGAGGGTGTCCTCTGTCCATTGGGCACTTGCCCAGATGTATTGGGCTGCAGAGCTGGGGTAGTGTGCTCTGTAGCCCGGGCAGGGCTGGATGAGTCGAACATGCACTTGCTGGGTGTAGGTCCTGCCGTCGGTGATCTGGAGTCTCGGTTGTTCTCTCGGTGGCAGCTGTCCTCTTGTTGGCTGACAGTACAGCATGGCGAACCACAGCAGCAACCTGGTACAGACAACAGGGAGAGAGAGAGAGAGAGAGAAAGGGGAGGAAGAAGCCCGCAAGGGTTGTCTTTGATTGGACAGGGCAGTCTTTTTACTTCGTGGGCGGCGACTAGGTTTAGTTCGCCTTGGCCCATGTTTTGCCACATCTTGCTGTCGGCTTGTCGCTTGCTTCAGTGTCTCGTCAGTGGCTCTGGTGCTGCGGTGAGCAGCACATGATGCGTCATGGAAATACATTGGCAGTATATCCCACTTTGTGCGCCGTGGCATTACATGCCTTGGCATTGTGATGTCAGTCGGTGCACAACTCCGAATGTTGTTCTGAGCACGCAGCATGTGCGTGGTGTCATGCAGTGGTCTGAGGCACTGGTTGTCAGTGAGGTCAGATGGAATGCAAGGGTGGTTGGAGGGGTTTGAGAGGTGGGCATTTAAAGTCTTTATGTAGATGTCAGAAGCGCGCATGTCCGTTATGGTTGTCTTTGCAGACAGCGGAGCCAGCGTAAGCGGCTTTGAGGTAGGCAGTTGAGCTCGTAAAGGTCTTATGCTGTGTGTAATCTTCACTTTCTTTAGGGTGGGTGGGTGGGTTGAAAGTGACCACAGCTTGTTGTTTAGTGCGCCAGGCTTGGCGATGGGTTGAGTAAGGTCATGTCGCTGCAGGTCAGTCATGACCTTGAGGCAGCAGGTGTCAAAGTCTTTGGTGGGCTGTAAGGTGCAGGGTAGCACAGTTGAACCTTGACTTGGTGCTGAGTCTGTGTCTTCATGGCTGGCTGTGGGAGTTCCCGTGAACTCTGTGACCTGAAAGTCTGGCTCTGCGGAAGTTCCCGTGACCTTTGTGACCTGACTGTCTGGCTGTGACTGGAGGGAGTGAAGTTCTCGTACTTGAGCCCAGATCTTGAGCTGTTTCAAGTCCAGTAACGGTTCAAAGAGATCTAGAAGGTCTCTGCCGATGAGGAACGGAAAAGTGTCCATTTTTGAGATGAACACTGGATGGACTAGACTTAAAGGACCAATTGTCAGGTGAATGTGAGCTACCTGTTCGAGCCGGATGTCATGTTGACAGTATGACTGTACGTTCAGTTCAAAAGTTTGAGGTGTAAGAGTTCGGTCTTGTCTCTTAGCTTCAAATTGGAGTCTTTGGAACAGTTGGACTGAAATTATCGTAATGTCTGATCCTGTGTCGATCAAGGCTTCCATGCTCACTTCCTTTTCCAACGTGATGATCAGGTAGAGTTTTCGTCCTGTGCCCTTTTCAATGAGGTTGCCCAGGAACATTGGCATCGGGGCAGGTGTAACGGTCGGTGGGTGGTTAGGACTGGTCTCGTGTAGCTTGCTGCGGAGGCAGTTAGCCAAAACAGCATTTCCTGGTACCTTGGGATTGTGGTACCTGGTTTGAGGAAGTGTGCTGTTTAGTTCAGGGTGTGCAGCTGTCAGCTGTAAAGCTTGGGTGATGCTGTCACCTTGTGATGTGACAGTTAGCTCTGTGGTCTGTGGATGACGAGCAGTGTTCGGGGTGCTTGGCTCAGTCAGATGGCGGTCAGACGGTTTGGTTTCAGTTCTTATGCTTAGACATAAGATGTCTGGCTCGTCCTTCTTGTCTTTCTTGCAACGTTTCTGGTGAAGAAGCTCTTTCAGCGCCCTTAGGATCTCTGCTGTCTCAGATGTGGCTGCACTGTGGTTATCTGATGTGAGCTCAGGCTTGAGCTTACCAGTGTCGTGTCAAGAGTGGTTCCACTGCCGGTTGTCTGGGCTTGGAGTTCTGGACGGCGGGTGATGCTGGTCCCAGAAACTTTCAGAGCGCTCGCTCCGATGCTTTGGATGAGCACAGTCACAGTTGTGCTGCCATCTGCTGGCCTGGAACGGTTTTGATTCTCTGTGGTAAAGTCTGTGACTGAGGGGTTGTTGTGCGCCCTCTAAAGTCAGCTCTGAACAGTGTTCAGAGACAGAATAGATTGTGGGGTTTTTCACAGTCTTTTCAGAAATAGTCTTTTGCTTGGTGTAAGCTTTATGGGCTAGTTCTCGCAGCTGTTGTGTAGACATGCTACGTGGGCACGCGGCCACGCCCAAATGGTAACTTAAAGTAGGATGTAGGTTTCTGAGGAACAGAGTTTTAAAGTTGATGTCCTGTTCCATCCCGGGCTCATTCCGTGCTCCGAAGAAGGCTTGTCGGAGTCGGTTGTAGTAGATCTGGGGGTGTTCACGCCGACCTTGCTTGAGGTCTACAGCAGCGATGAAGCCTTGATCGGAGTCTGGATCAGAGAATTCACGGATCAAAGCTTGCCGTAATTGTTGGAAGTCCGTTTTGACGGTCTGAGGTTGGCGGTCTAGGAAGCTACAAACATCACTGCTAGCCGTTATTCTTAACAGATACAAATTGACCCAAGCTGTCACGTTGGCGACAGTTTGCACGTGAAAGTCAATGTCTCTTAAATAAGCATGAACGTCACAACCTCCTGCAGAATCTGGATCGAACATAGGAATGTTTCGAGCTAGCTTGTCAAGTTCTCGGGGGACCGTGCCGGGGTAAGTGGCATGGGTTTTCTTGAAGGGTCCTCCCCCCTTCGCTGCTGACAGGTGTTCTTGAAAGCTGGCTGGTGATGTCTTGAGCCGTGGGCTTACATCTCCCTTTTCAGCTCTGGTTTCTTGGCTGAAAGGGTTGGGGTGGCTGGCCGGGAGAAACTCTGTGATGTGTGTTTCTCCATTCCAGCCACTCTGCAGTCTGTAAGAATGTCTCAGTTCTGCATGAACAGTGTCAAGTTCATCTTGGAGCTCGTCTCTCTGCAGAGTAAGTTTGCCGATTTTAGCTTGGGCCGATTGCAAGTGTTTTTCGCAGGCCCTGGCTTTAGTCTTTGTTTCTTTTAGTTCAGTCTTTGCTCTCTCTAGGAGAGCGTCACTTTGTTGGAGTTTTTCGTCGAGTTCTTTTCGGGCTTCTCTCTCCAACTGTTCTCTTTGGTCTGTGTCGAGGCGCAGATCTTGCAGGGCATTTCGAAGTCTTTCTACTTCTTTCTGTAGCTCTGGATCTGTGGCGTCCTCTTTCTCGCGCTGGTACTGGGTTTCGAGGAGGAGCTGATCAAGGCGACTTTGGGTTCGGGCCTGGTCCTTCCGGGCCTCCTCCACTTGAAGCTGTAGCGCTGCTGCTTGCTGCTCCAGGTCGATGTTGCGCCGTTCGCTGAGCCTCGCCTGGGCGACGACGTTGTGGGTGACGCTGCTGACGATCCTGGCCCAGTCTTTGTAGTTGTAGCTTTGGGTAGGATCGTGTGTTATCAGCTCGTCTAGCTCGGTGTCCAGTTGCGTTTGGCTCAGATGCTGCAGGTCACTGGCGTCCTTGGGCAGGAAGGGGGTCGTCATTGCTCTCAACCATGTCGAGAGGTGGCCCCCGTGGACTGCTGGACTGGATGAACGGGACATCCTGGCTCACTGTAGGTGAGAGAAGCACAGCACACACACAAAGAGACCAATGCAAGTTCATTCTAAGGATAACGAGCTATACTCATACGGGCTATGCCGTTTATGAGAATTTTGGGGCTAACTGATGCAAACCGTTAAACAGTTCGCGGAGGCAATTAACTTGGGTCAACGAAGGACCCGAACTAGAGATTTGACAGGCAGTAGCCTCGCGGGTCACGTGATGACACCGGCTGCTTGGTTTGTCGCTCTATTATTTAGCTTCCTTGGTGGCTCTCACTGGTTACTGTCTCTAGGTGAAATGAAAGAACCAAATCACAACAGAACAAAGGCTAGAAAAGATCAAAGTGAAACAAAACACTTGAAATGAGATAAAACAATAGTAACACGGTATGTGCTAGGGAGAATAAGGAGGCCTAAGCCTGCTGCTAGGGTTTAAGATAGGGCCAACAGGTGAGTGGGGCTATCGGGGTAGAAAACCTAGGAAGATGGTGTGGCTTAGAGAAGAGATGGGCCAAACACTTAAAATATCCGGGAGATATCTAGTGTTCTGTGGCTTATAGTAAGTGGAATGGGTTTTACTAAATTTAGTTTATCTGCGGTGAATTGAGGACACTCGGGTGGAAACCAGTGGCTCGGTCAACCTCTCCGACGGTTCTCCAACACTTGACCGCAGTGCTCTCGGGCAACCTCGTCTCTCGGTACCACGGTGTGCCCACTCAAACCACTTGCGACTTTAAACACAAAGTGGCAATGCCAAGGTGTCAATCATCAGACGGCACGGAAAGATTGAGTTTTCCTCGGAACTCTCCTTTCGGAGTGGTCCTTTCAGCAGACCCCAGTTCGAGTGATTGTCTCAAAATTGCCTTGTGTGTCACTGACGTTGACTTAACCTTTTGGCGGGCCAAATTGCTGATGTCGGGGTGGCGTGCCACAACCGGAGGTACGAGATTCGGAAGACACACGGCCAGTGCCAGGTAGCGTCGACAGATGACCTCGCTCGCGGAAACCAACCCGAGATGACTGCAACTCACCACAGTGCTCTAGTGAATGCCACCTATAAATACACAAAGGATAAACAGGTGAAACTTAAAGTGAATTAAGGCTAGTTTGTTTAAACCAAATGGATTAATTATTTGTGTAGCAATCAGAGTCAAAGGGTTTACTAAATAATAATAAAATGAAAAGGAAATTATGACAATTATGGTAATTATCGAAATAACCTAACCCAAAAGAGAGATAGAAAAAAAAAGTAGAAATAAAATAATAGAATTAAAACAAAAATTGAAAATAAAAATCAAAATGAAATGACAGGAGGTACCCAGGAGAAGAGGGAGGCCGCAGTAGTGGGTTTTCAACACAAGGGGGCGTGCTCCCTCTCTGTGCTCAACCTGGCAAACCGAAAACTTAATTCAAATTCAAAATTCAAAATTTGTTTAAATTAAAATTTGAAATAAGCATGCAAGGACATGTAAAAATCGGAATGATATCCTATAATAATCCAGATACACTAAAGTATCAGTCCTATTTATAAAAATAATCAGGAGAGAAAGGCAATATAAAAGAGTGAAAGGAGGAAAATAGTGATGCCGACTTAGTATCCACAAGGCCACACGATGGTGCTGTTTCCTCCAAGTGGATATCAGTGGCTGAATAGACAACTCAATTTAAATTTAAAATTCAAAGGTTTAAATCAAATTTAAATGAGCATGTAAAGAAAATGTAAAAGGAGAACTCAGAATAATATCCCATAATAATTAATGGTAACAGTGAAGTCTCATCAATAATTATAAAGATAATCAAAAGAGAAAAGTGGAAATAAACAATTCCCGACAGGATTTGAAGAGAGAGAAAAGAGAGCTGAGTGAACCGACCTAGCGGGAGGCGGCCACTAGGTGCCGTTGTTTCCTCTACGTGAATGGCTGGGATTTAATCTAAGTTTTAATTCAAACCTAGTTTGAACCAAAATCAGAGTAAATGTATCAGTCAAAAGCAGGAAAATTTGTCAAACATGAAATAATATTTGCACAAGCCAAGCTGTAAATGCGAATAGTTATTTAGAGTTTAGACATTAATTCACCGGGAAATGAATTCAGCCGTAATTGGAGACTGCTAAACACAAAGGACTCCCTCTGGTGTTTAGTAAGTGGAATTACAACCGCTTTACTGTGATTTTAAATCTAAGAGCGTTCAGATCGCGTCACGCGCTTCTCTACAACAAATCACAAACTAGACAGAGGTCTCGGCGGACCTTTTGGTGCTATTAATACTGCACAGGAGACTATGGCGGGGTTTCTTCGCCGCAAATACTCAAATGTGGACAACAGGAATTTTCCGTCTGTTGCTAGACTCCCATATTACACACTTATCAAAATAGCACTTATGATTTGTGTATTTAGGTTTTCGATTGATTAGCTAGGTCAATGTTAACCAGGAGTTTACCGTTTTGTTGAATATCACTGGACTAACCACGAATTCAGTAACGATAGCATGCATGCAAGGGGCCTATATGTTTAAAAGGAATCTCGCTTAAAAACATATTTATTAATACCGGTAGTACGCACGTGAGAATTCTTCGTTCACAGCGATTTAAAACAAATATTAGCAATGTATCAACTGCAGAGATATTTCTTCATCTCTTAACAGGACATTTGTAATATTAAATAGGCTACTGCAGTATACGTAGCATTTAACAGTGCTAAAATCGTCTAGGCATATTTTAGCAACTTGTTAAAATGTAACGTTAGGCCGTAACTGACTTCGTCTTTTTGCCTTGGACAGTTAGGAGTGAGTTCGCGTTTGCGACTTATCTCACGATTTCATAATTTCATAAAATATGTGCACAAAAATTATTAATATTCATATAAACAGATTGAAACTGAATTGCTCATAAACAAAGTTTGAAATGCCAACCAAACTGTAAGAACAATGGGTTGTACATTAATATTAATTAATATTAATATTAATATTAGCTTAAATGATCTATAGGGAATTTTAATAATTAATCATGAATATGATTAATATTTTGCATTTTACAGTTACATTAATTTATTCGAGGTTGAAAATAGATCGATTTGTATATATGAATAATCAATCACAACGAATTATAATTCATCATTCATATATCAAAAATCCTATTTCAGATCGATTATGAGATAACCCTTAATGGAAAATTAATGTAATTATCGAACAGTTGTCCGTCCCGCAAACGTCCATAAGATTAACTTACTAACCTTCTCAATAAAGTTATCACTTCTTATAATTTCAGAAAGGAATAGCTTCTGGCCATGAAACCATTCTTTTTGTCCTTATAAAATTTAGGTTACTAAACCATAATCAAATTGTAAAGCCTGTAGCTAGATCAAACATTTCAGGGACTCGTAATGTGAGAATTATAGACAGGATCAATCAAGTATATATGGAATTTTAATAATTGGACTAATACATTGAACTAAGGAATACAAAATACTACAATTTACACGAGTAAATATGTATGTACAGGACACGTAAACAAAATACAAGACTAAACGAATAACAGAAGAGAGAGGGGATGAAAGAGATCGGACAATGAGACCGGAAAATGGGAGGGATGAGAGAAAGTGAAACTAACATGTGCGATCACAGAAAGATCACAGTTACTAAATCACAGACAGTAACCTTTTGAAAGACAACAAGGAATCAAATCACATTAAAGTTCAATAAACTTATCTTGCAAGATGGTTCTCTTTGTTGCTGAAGACGCAAAGTGTTGCGTGCGACGTTAGGAGCAACGTGCGTGTGTTTCCTTAAGAAAACAGGGCTCGCGCTCTCGTGTCTTCCAGTGAGCGCGGTCGCAGGATTTTCAAAAGAGTCTTTCTCTTTGAGTTGAAGTTGCCTGCTGCGTTTGCTTCGTTGAGTCCGAAGACGAAAATAAAGAAAAGACGTAAAGAAAAAGAAAAACGGAGAACGCTCCCAAAAGGGAGCCATATGGATCTTCTCGCTGACGAAGAGGGTTCGTGAAAGTGCTCCCGAGAAAGTTCTGTGTCTGTTTTTTATGGAGAGGATGGGCTCACGCCTGCTCCACGTACGTGAACCAATCATCTCAGAGTATCTCGAGCGGGAAAAAGTTATTCTTTGTCTTGTCAAAAGAACTTATTTGCATAGCTTATGATGGTATAACATTCAGTCATTTCTACCTCGGAAGATTGTACACACAGAACAATACATTGTACTGTAATCTCCTATGTACGGTTGGTTTAGTCACCGCAAGACGGTCGAACAGATACCAAGGATGACATATAAAAGTAGAAGAAACATAAAGTTACATAAGATATGCATAATTACACACATTTAAGGTTTGTTCATTTAAATAAACGTCATAAACGGAGTGAATATAAACTGGGAAACACAGGAGTATATGAAATACATATGACATGCTTATATTCTAAGTTTAATGTTCAAAGTTTGTGTATGTGTGTGCGTTGGAATGTTGGCTCCTCGTTATCTCTTGCAGCGGAGCTGGATGAGCTGCAGCTTGGGAGTCATAAAGTTTTATGACTTAGCCCTGAAGATTCGATTCCAATGGGAGAAACTTTCTTCAAAAATCCATTTCAGAGCCACACACTGGAAGATCATAACTATGATCAAAACAAAACTAATCAAACATGCATGCATACCGGAAGGTCAGATACAAGTCTGAATTACATACAAAGGTCGTTTGTGTGTTGTATGTACGTGTGAGAGTGAGTGTGTGTATGTCACATAGAAAGTTTCGTTATCTCTCTGTCCAGAGAGGGGAAGGGGGTTTGGAATGCAGAACGTTGTTCTGCAGTGTGTCTAGGGTGCTATTAAGTGTCGTAAACATTCTAAACCCAGCCATGTCGGAGCCATGATGGTAATTTGGATTGTCGAGAGTCTTGATTTACATATCTCAGTTCAGAGTGTAAAAAGGCTTTGGGTTTCAGAATAAATGTGCTTAGAAAGCACAGAGTCTGAATTTGTTAATTCAGGCCAAACAAACAAATGATTCAAATAGCCCAGTCGCTACACCCTTGTCTTGTCATTAGTCTGTGTATTTAAGCCCTCTTGTTTGCCATGTGTCTTGGTCAAGTATTGTTAGCTGTAACCACTGTTTCCCGTAAGTTCTGCTGTTTTGTAAGTTCATTGCTCATGCCTTGGTTTTTGTTTTCATGCCACGCCATGTTTTTGTTTCATGTTTTGTTTTATTAGTAATAAACTGCACTTGGGTTCTTTGTAAATTGCCTCCAGTGGATCATCACTACACACGTGTCAATACAGAACTAAATATTCTGTAGTCTATTTTGCCGTCAATACTGCAGACGGTGTCTTTATCAGTAGGCTTTATATTTATGTTGAACATGAAGTATAGGCCTTCCACAACTCTCTCCCCATATGTCGAACAAGGGTGATCCAAATCATGTGACTTGACACTTTCAAGTACACTTCGAGTTTGCAACGATGGACGACGGCAGGTTAATTGAAGAGGTGGAGAAACAATGGAACGATCCACAGGATCCTTGCTATAAAGATCCACGAAAAAAGGAGAAGGCATGGGACTCAGTTGCCACAGCTATTTATTGTAATGGTAGGTTTACAATATACATGTGCATGTTTTGTCATAGGCAACTTACCGGTAGCCTACATGTGGTCTTTCAGCTCCGATCGAAGTTTGAGGGTGCAGGGTGTAGAAAAAAATGTCTATAGCCTACTAATCTTTTCAGGTCCGTTATCTATCCCTCCTTTATTATTTGTCAACCAGCACACACTTTACTGCTGTCTCCTGCTGGCACTTGCATTTCATAAATTCAGAAATCCATTCACCACGTAATCAACTAATTGACCTACAAAGCTTTATTTGTTCGTTGGGAATATGTAAACATCAAGTTATTATTTTGTCACTATTACATTGTCCTAATAATATAACTAGATGTACCGCATGGCGGTACAAAATATGACCGCCGCTCAGGCCTGCACTGGCTTTCCACAAAAATAAATGACGTGGAGCAATTTGGCTGTATTGCGTGTTTATGTACATACCTAAAAAAAGTAGTAGTATGTGCATGTCTGTCTGTGTGTGTGTGTATGTGTGTGTGTTTGTGTGTGTGTGTGTCTGTGTGTGTGTGTGTCTGTGCGTGTATGTATGCGTGTGTACGTGTGTGCGCGTGTGTGTTTGTGAGTGTGTGTCTGTGCATGTGGATTTGTATGTGTGTGGATGTCAGTGTGTGTGCATGCTTGCGTTTGTTTGTATTCCTGCATGTGTGTGTGTGACAGTTAGGGTTGCCAACTTCAGAAAAGGAAAATGCGGGACAATCGTGGTTATTTATAGGAAAATGAGGGACACTCAAAATATTTGTACTGTATCACACAGTGTACGTGATTTCAGTGTCTGCAGTTAAAGGGATACTTCACCTCTGGGAAGATGAATGTGCATTTAAAATAGGTCATTTAAGTAGAAGAAATGTGGAGAAATTTTTGAATTTGGAGCTTTCTAGACTGAGAAAAGCCAGAAAATGTATTTTTGGCTTATGTGGATGAAAGACAACAACTCCCAGAATGCACTTGCTTCGCTGCCTTAGGAGGCCACGCCTACCGGTTAGAGAGCACAGTTGAAAACAACAAGGCTAGCCTAAGTAAGTGATGAGTTTGCCAGGGATTTAGAGACCCAAAATGTCCGGGATTCGGCTTTTGCGTTCTACAGTCGCCATTCATCATGTTTACTGTGGCGAGCAGGACGAGGCTGACGGCCGCGGGAGAACGGCGCGAGGCCGGTGGCGTCATTACTGAGACGCGCCGGTCTCGTATCTCTCACGGAGGAGCGGAAATTTTCTTAGCAAGGGTAAAGCGCACATCAACCGATCACTTGTTTAGCGTTCATGTAAACACTACAGTCAGATTCACCGATCGGAATTAATTCAGTTAGATTGAAACGAGAGGTGTGCATGTAAACAATGAATGGCGACCGCAGAACGCAAAAGCCGAATCCCGGACATTTTTAACAGTCTCGCCCGCCGGACAAGTCCGGGAAAAGGAAGATGGTAACCCCTACTTACTCAGCTTTCTCCTATTATTCAGCTTTCTCCACAGAACAAGAGCCTACAAGCTTAGCTTCCAAAGAAAGACGGCTGATACTGTGTACATTCTGTGAGTGAGATCCCACCCTCTATGGGCGGGCTGAAAACATGCGGAACAACGCCTTCTACTGGCTGTAGTCTTTAGCCTCTGGACAGAAAATCCTCCGATGACGCGAAATGACGATTTTTGCGTCATCGGAGGATTTTTTCCAGACAAAAAATACATAAATCTCTCCTCTCAGGGGGATATGAGGGGGGAAAGCATGGTAATTCGAAAATACTACAGGTTTTCTACTAATACAAAGCTTAATGCTAAATCCTGAAGTAACCCTTTAAGTTTGTGTTTAAAAGGTTATCAGAAATAAACATTTGTATTGCTTAACCTATTTATGTATTTAATTCTAAAAATGATTTTAATGTCATACATGAAAAAAGTCACATTACAAACAAACCATAGTTCAAAATAACAGCATTTATCTAAAATAGAAAGCTTTTTTAACATTATACACTAGGCTTACAGTTCAAAAGTTTGGGGTTAGTAAGACTTTTTTGGGGGGGAAAAAATAAAGTAATTGCCTACTTTTATTCAGCAAGGATGCATTACATTAATCAAAAGTGACAGTTAAGATAATGTTACAAAAGCTTTCTATGTACTTTCTAAAAGCTTTAAAACATTAATAATAATCAGAAATGTTTTTTGAGCATATTATTCCCTCAGGTAGATTACATGTTTTCTTGCGTGGCTGGATGTTAGACTCATGAACAATAATCACGTTGTTTGCATTCGCCAAAATTGATTAGCCGAAATCAAAACGTGGACAGTGAAAGGAAATTACCGTTAGCGCGAGACGAGTCCGGCTTGAAGCGGAAGTGACCAGACGGCAGAGGATGTTCGCAAATCAAACAATGATTTGTCTCAAAACATTGATTAAAAATAGCTGTGATTGGATGATGACAGGTATCGGTGATCATTCTCAAGTGTCGTGGTCAGCACTGCTGCGGTTGCTGTTGTATCAGTCAGTGGTTTATCAGCTTGTCAAAAAACGGGACACGGGAGGTCACGCACGGGACAAATAAATTAGGCCCAAAATACGGGACGTCCCGCCTACTTCGGGACAGTTGGCAACCTTAGTGACAGTATCATCCTAAACCAGCAACCCTTCGCTCAACACCACCATCTACAGGCTGATGAGTGTACAGTCACTAAATGTGCACATAAATGAATTTATTTTATACCCCCCCATGGATGAAATTCTACGAAAATTAGCATACCCCCAGAGGATGTCAAGTTAATCATACACATGAAATATGGTGCAGTTCTGAACATCTCAACTGAAGATAGGAGCGATTAAAGCAGAATAATATTGCATTTTCATTTTTTATGGGAGGGGCACAAATCACAAATGAGTGATTATGGGCTAGGTTGATGTGGGCCCTTAAGACCAACATACCATAAAAATGTCTTCATCCTCGGTGCCACGGTTCAGGTAGTTATTTAGGAAAAACTGCATTTTTTGGGTTTGGGGGGGCCCAGCGCGGGGGGGGGGGGCCCCCGGGGACCAAACGAAATTTTTCCGTAAAAGTCTAGTGGGGCTACATGCCCACCAAATTTCATGTTCCCCGGTGTTTCGGTGGCCCTGGTATCGTTGACGAAAAAATTCAGATGAGGAAAAAAAAACAAAAAAAAAACATTGACAATCGATTATGGGCTAGGTTGATGTGGGCCCTTAAGACCAACATACCATAAAATGTCTTCATCCTCGGTGCCACGGTTCAGGTAGTTATTTAGGAAAAACTGAATTTTTTGGGTTTGTGGGGGGGCCCAGCGCGCGGGGGGGGGGTGGAGTGGCCCCTGGGGACCAAACGAAATTTTTCCGTAAAAGTCTAGTGGGGCTACATGCCCACCAAATTTCATGTTCCCCGGTATTTCGGTGTCCCTGGTATCGTTGACGAAAAGTTCACTGGGGCCCCAGCGCGGGGGGGGGAGTGGCCCCCGGGGACCAAACGAAATTTTTCCGTAAAAGTCTAGTAGACCAACATACCATAAAAAATGCTTCATCCTCGGTGCCACGGTTCAGGTAGTTATTTAGGAAAAACTGCATAAAGGGTTTGGGGGGGCCCAGTGTGGGGGGGGAGTGGCCCCCGGGGACCAAACGAAATTTTTCTGTAAAAGTCTAGTGGGGCTACATGCCCACCAAATTTCATGTTCCCCGGTGTTTCGGTGTCCCTGGTATCGTTGACGAAAAATTAACGGGGGCCCCAGCGCGGGGGGGTAAGTGGCCCCCGGGGACCAAACGAAATTTTTCCGTAAAAGTCTAGTAGACCTACATACCATAAAAAATTCTTCATCCTCGGTGCCACGGTTCAGGTAGTTATTTAGGAAAAACTGCATTTTTTGGGTTTGGGGGGGCCCAGCGCGGGGGGGGAGTGGCCCCCGGGGACCAAACGAAATTTTTCCGTAAAAGTCTAGTGGGGCTACATGCCCACCAAATTTAATGTTCCCCGGTGTTTCGGTGTCCCTGGTATCGTTGACGAAAAATTCACGGGGGGTCCGCGCGGGGGGGGAGTGGCCTCCGGGGACCAAACGAAATTTTTCCGTAAAAGTCTAGTGGGGCTACATGCCCACCAAATTTAATGTTCCCCGGTGTTTCGGTGTCCCTGGTATCGTTGACGAAAAATTCAAGGGGGCCCCAGCGCGGGGGGGGAAGTAGCCCCCGGGGACCAAATTAAATTTTTCCGTAAAAGTCTAGTAGACCAACATACCATAAAAAATTCTTCATCCTCTGTGCCACGGTTCAGGTAGTTATTTAGGAAAAACTGCATTTTTTAGGTTTGGGGGGGCCCAGCGCGGGGGGGGAGTGGCCCCCGGGGACCAAACGAAATTTTTCCGTAAAAGTCTAGTGGGGCTACATGCCCACCAAATTTCATGTTCCCCGGTGTTTCGGTGTCCCTGGTATCGTTGACGAAAAATTAGCGGGGGGCCCAGCGCGGGGGGGTAAGTGGCCCCCGGGGACCAAACGAAATTTTTCCGTAAAAGTCTAGTGGGGCTACATGCCCACCAAATTTCATGTTCCCCGGTGTTTCGGTGTCCCTGGTATCGATGACGAAAAATTCACGGGGGCCCCAGCGCGGGGGGGGGAAGTGGCCCCCGGGGACCAAATGAAATTTTTCCGTAAAAGTCTAGTAGACCAACATACCATAAAAAATTCTTCATCCTCGGTGCCACGGTTCAGGTAGTTATTTAGGAAAAACTGCATAAAGGGTTTGGGGGGGCCCAGCGCGGGGGGGGAGGGGCCCTTGGGGACCAAACGAAATTTTTCCGTAAAAGTCTAGTGGGGCTACATGCCCACCAAATTTCATGTTCCCCGGTGTTTCGGTGTCCCTGGTATCGTTGACGAAAAATTAACGGGGGCCCCAGCGCGGGGGGGTAAGTGGCCCCCGGGGACCAAATGAAATTTTTCCGTAAAAGTCTAGTAGACCAACATACCATAAAAAATGCTTCATCCTCGGTGCCACAGTTCAGGTAGTTATTTAGGAAAAACTGCATTTTTGGGGTTTGGGGGGGCCCAGCGCGGGGGGGGAGTGGCCCCCGGGGACCAAACGAAATTTTTCCGTAAAAGTCTAGTGGGGCTACATGCCCACCAAATTTCATGTTCCCCGGTGTTTCGGTGTCCCTGGTATCGTTGACGAAAAATTCACGGGGGCCCCAGCGCAGGGGGGGTAAGTGGCCCCCGGGGACCAAACGAAATTTTTCCGTAAAAGTCTAGTAGACCAACATACCATAAAAAATGCTTCATCCTCGGTGCCACGGTTCAGGTAGTTATTTAGGAAAAACTGAATTTTTTGGGTTTGGGGGGGCCCAGCGCGGGGGGGGAGTGGCCCCCGGGGACCAAACGAAATTTTTCCGTAAAAGTCTAGTGGGGCTACATGTCCACCAAATTTCATGTTCCCCGGTGTTTCGGTGTCCCTGGTATCGTTGACGAAAAATTCACGGGGGCCCCAGCGCGGGGGGGGTAAGTGGCCCCCGGGGACCAAACGAAATTTTTCTGTAAAAGTCTAGTAGACCAACATACCATAAAAAATGCTTCATCCTCGGTGCCACGGTTCAGGTAGTTATTTAGGAAAAACTGCATTTTTTGGGTTTGGGGGGGCCCAGCGCGGGGGGGGAGTGGCCCCCGGGGACCAAACGAAATTTTTCCGTAAAAGTCTAGTGGGGCTACATGCCCACCAAATTTCATGTTCCCCGGTGTTTCGGTGTCCCTGGTATCGTTGACGAAAAAATTCAGTAGATGACGAAAAAAAAAAAAAAAAAACTTTGACAATCCCTATATGACCGCTTTCGCTAGCTATGCTAGCGGCGGTCATAATTAATGGGATTTTATGGATTTAGGTGAAGAAAGTGTACACATAATACATTTATGTCTGTACCATGAAGAGAAAACTGATTCAACTATATAAACTATATATTTTCTGAAATCGTAGACTCTCAGGATGTGATCTAACATGGCATGAAACATGTCCCACCCACCTCATTAGTATACTGCCCAAGCATAACACATTGGGTATTGGAAAATCAGGTTTATGGCTGATACCTAAAAAAAGTAGTATTATGTGCATGTCTGTGTGTGTGTGTGTGTGTGTGTATGTGTGTGTGTTTGTGTATGTGTGTGTCTGTGTGTGTGTGTGTCTGTGCGTGTATGTATGCGTGCGTACATGTGTGTGCGTGTGTGTGTTTGTGTGTGTGATTGTGCGTGTGGATGTCAGTGTGTGTGCATGCTTGCATTTGTTTGTATTCCTGCATGTGTGTGTGTGACAGTATCATCCTAAACCAGCAACCCTTCGCTTAACAGCACCATCTACAGGCCGATGAGTGTACAGTCACTAAATGTGCACATAAATTAATTTATTTTACACCCCCCCCCCCCATGGATGAAATTCTACGAAACTTAGCATACCCCCAGAGGATGTTAAGTTAATCATACACATGAAATATGGTGCAGTTCTGAACATCTCAACTGAAGATAGGGGCGATTAAAGCAGAATAATATTGCATTTTAATTTTTTATGGGAGGGGCGCAAATCACAAATGACTGATTATGGGCTAGGTTGATGTGGGCCCTTAAGTGCAACATACCATTAAAATTTCTTCATCCTCGGTGCCACGGTTCAGGTAGTTATTTAGGAAAAACTGCATTTTTTGGGTTTGTGGGGGCCCAGCGCGGGGGGGGAGGGGCCCCCGGGGACCAAACGAAATTTTTCCGTAAAAGTCTAGTAGGGCTACATGCCCACCAAATTTCATGTTCCCCGGTGTTTCGGTGTCCCTAGTATCGTTGACGAAAAATTCACGGGGGCCCCAGCGCGGGGGGGGAAGTGGCCCTCGGGGACCAAACGAAATTTTTCCGTAAAAGTCTAGTAGACCAACATACCATAAAAAATTCTTCATCCTCGGTGCCACGGTTCAGGTAGTTATTTAGGAAAAACTGCATTTTTTGGGGTTTGGGGGGGCACAGCGCGGGGGGGGAGTGGCCCCCGGGGACCAAACGATATTTCCGCACAAGTCTAGTGGGACTACATGCCCACCATATTTCATGTTCCCCGGTGTTTCGGTGTCTCTGGTATCGTTGACGAAAAATTCACGGGGGCCCCAGCGCGGGGGGGGAAGTGGCCCCCGGGGACCAAACCAAATTTTTCTGTAAAAGTCTACTAGACCAACATACCATAAAAAATTCTTCATCCTCGGTGCCACGGTTCAGGTAGTTATTTAGGAAAAACTGCATTTTTTGGGTTTGGGGGGGCCCAGCGCGGGGGGGGAGTGGCCCCCGGGGACCAAACGAAATTTTTCCGTAAAAGTCTAGTGGGGCTACATGCCCACCAAATTTCATGTTCCCCGGTGTTTCGGTGTCCCTGGTATCGTTGACGAAAAAATTCAGTAGATGACGAAAAAAAAAAAAAAAAACTTTGACAATCCCTATATGACCGCTTTCGCTAGCTACGCTAGCGGCGGTCATAATTAATGGGATTTTATTGATTTAGGTGAAGAAAGTGTACACATATTTACATTTTCTGAAATCGTAGACTCTCAGGATGTGATCTAACATGGCATGAAACATGTCCCACCCACCTCATTAGTATACTGCCCAAGCATAACACATTGGGTATTGGAAAATCAGGTTTATGGCTGATACCTAAAAAAAGTAGTATTATGTGCATGTCTGTGTGTGTGTATGTGTGTTTATTTGTGTATGTGTGTGTCTGTGTGTGTGTGTGTCTGTGCGTGTATGTATGCGTGCGTACATGTGTGTGCGCGTGTGTGTTTGTGTGTGTGTTTGTGCGTGTGGATGTCAGTGTGTGTGCATGCTTGCGTTTGTTTGTATTCCTGCATGTGTGTGTGTGACAGTATCATCCTAAACCAGCAACCCTTCGTTTAACAGCACCATCTACAGGCCGATGAGTGTACAGTCACTAAATGTGCACATAAATTAATTTATTTTATACCCCCCCATGGATGAAATTCTACGAAACTTAGCATACCCCCAGAGGATGTTAAGTTAATCATACACATGAAATATGGTGCAGTTCTGAACATCTCAACTGAAGATAGGGGTGATTAAAGCAGAATAATATTGCATTTTAATTTTTTATGGGAGGGGCGCAAATCACAAATGACTGATTATGGGCTAGGTTGATGTGGGCCCTTAAGAGCAACATACCATCAAAATGTCTTCATCCTCGGTGCCACGGTTCAGGTAGTTATTTAGGAAAAACTGCATTTTTTGGGTTTGGGGGGGCCCAGCGCGGGGGGGGAGGGGCCCCCAGGGACCAAACGAAATTTTTCCGTAAAAGTCTAGTGGGGCTACATGCCCACCAAATTTCATGTTCCTCGGTGTTTCGGTGTCCCTGGTATCGTTGACGAAAAATTCACGGGGGCCCCAGCGCGGGGGGGGGCAAGTGGCCCCCAGGGACCAAACGAAATTTTTCCGTAAAAGTCTAGTGGGGCTACATCCCAGCTAGCAAAAAATGCGCGGGCCGAAAGCGGCCCGATGAAGGCTAAAACAATCGGCCGATCCTCGGCATGAATCTAGGTCCGATTGCTCTGCGAGCGCTCGGTTTTAACGCGGCCCGATTAAGGCTAAAGACACTCGGCTGAGCGCTCGGTTTTAACGCGGCCCGATTAAGGCTAAAGACACTCGGCTGAGCGCTCGGTTTTAACGCGGCCCGATTGCGGAACCCCGAGTGAGAGGACGTAAGATCGCCTCCAATCCCGTTCCTTATTTGGGAACTTTATTGATTTCCATTCATGTCAAGTTAATACTAAAATTGCTTAGCAGCCGTTATTTATGCAAGATAAACAAAGTAAAACAGCACAAGGAAAACAGGTTTCATGTTTAATGCATTTTTTATTGGACCACACTACAAAAATAGGATAAACACACAAACTTTTTAATAACAGATTTGAATAGAATAGAAATAATATCACAGCATTAATGTAGAATCAAGGAGTTCAAATACCATTTTCCAATATCAACATTTTTAACTTTAAAACATTTAATTCTGGCCCACTGCGTTTGAGTTGTCTACGCACACACACTTATTAATAACAGATTTTAATAGAATAGAAATAATATCACAGCATTAATGTAGAATCAAGGAGTTCAAATACCATTTGCCAATATCAACATTTTTAACTTTGAAACATTTAATTCTGGCCCACCGCGTTTTTGAGTTGTCTACGTTGTCTGCCTGTTCGCCCTCTTGCTTCGGCCACCATCCCTATCAGAGGCTAACCACAGACACCTGGTGATGAGCAGCTCTGTTTTCTCTTCTGTAGAATCTTTGGTCAGGGTATTTCGGCGGACTGCATCTGAGAAAAACACAAGATAGAAGAGGGCAGCATGACCACGTGATGTTACTCAGCAACTACCAAAACTTAATTTGGATGCAGAGCTCTACACTTAGCCTACATTTCTTTTTAATTTAAAAAGTTTAGGAGCACAGTCAAAAATTTAGGAGCACCTTCTGATCAATGACAAATTAACCTACCCATTATAAGGCGATGCCGGAGCATTCTTAACTAAATCACAGCCTTTGTGATTTCATGATAGCATTATGCTATATTATGATTGTAAATGGTTTTAAATAGATCGCGTATCCTTAGAAAATGGTGTAATAATGTTGTTCATGGATTCTCGTCTGTGGAATGCCCCACTTCCAGTATTTTGCAGGTTACTCAACACGGGTAAATTGCAATTGAGGATTTTTTTTTAATCGAGTACTCGACTTTAATCAAGGAATCGTTACAGCCCTAGTTTCAATGGAGGGTGCACCCAAAAACCCTGATCAGGTCAGTCGCACTGGTGCTCCTAAATACTTTGTCACTGTCACACCCAGTAAAAAAAAAAAAAAAAATATTTCGAACTGTAGAGCCCTGGGATGTCACCACAGTGCAGTTATCCAGCACTGACACTCACCCAGAACCACACTTTTAATGAGTCTCGCCATCGAAGTGTTCATTGCTCTTTTCAGGACCTGCCCCACAGTGTTTTTAAGAGTCATGCCTCCGACCATTCCAAGGAGAACAGTCAGAAACAAAGACATGTAACTCGTTAGTTATTTAAGGAATATAGCATGAGTGAGAGTGGGGACTGACTTTTAGGAATGATCTGATTAATGCATAATTTAACTCACCAAATTCTTCTTCTCCTCTGGATTCTTTAATGTCTATAAAAAATAGGTGTCATGTTCACACTGCCCCAACCGACACCGACAAACTCAAGCACCCACGGAAAAACACGAGATATTCATTCATTTTAGCAATACAAGTAAAAGATTGCAGCTTTCAGACACGACTTTCTTCTCGTCCAAAGTCACACATCATTCCTCTATTTACATATTAAAATAAATATTTTCTTACAGGATCAAAATGTCCACATACTTTATGACAAAACGTGTTTGTTGGCGTTTCTCTGTGCGGTATGAATTGGCCTTAAGCCAGCTAACATTTGTTCCACTTCCACAGATCACAGACTGTGCTCGTAAATATTTTTCACGTAAATTGCATTCAATAAAAACGGTGTCTAGCCTAGCGACTAATTCTTTGCCAAGCTAGCAGAACGAAAATATGAGCTGCTAGCGCAAAAACAGCGCAGCTAAGTTAGTCAATGTTAGCTTCGTTCGCGCCATAAAAGTAGCTTTCATATTACCCCCACTTGCACTAACGTTACTTTACTCAAATAAGAATTTATTGTTGAAATGTTGATGTTTTTTAAGGAAATTGAACACAAGACTTACCTCAAGTTCACCGTAATGGCGCAGGATCGAAAGGGGGTGATTTTAAGTCAGGCGTTGAGTTTTATCTCACCGAAAGTTGTGCACACGTCTTGCGTGCTGACGCTCGCTGCAGCAACTGTTGAAATCGGCTTCATACTGGTAAACGCATCTGAGCCGAGCGCCCAAAGTTTAACCGTCACTGCTGGTAAACATTTGAAATAGCCAGTAAAATTAATTTTAGACTCATGTTGCTAACAAGACGTTATGCATAGGCTACCCATCCCATAGATATCATGTTTAAAATACACGTAAAGAATGATCTTCATGACAACTAAATATGTTTGCTATGGTTATAAATATTAAAGAATGCTCTGTGCAAAATTACACTATTATTATTATTATTTACCGCAGATATTTTGTTTTGGAAGTCACGACATTCGACGAGTATAACATCCTAAGATACAGTCAGGAATTTACGTCAATTTTAAAATATTTTTATGTTAATTATTGCTAAATTAAAACCATCCTTGATTTAACCTAAGCCGAGTCATTTCCAGAAGTGGTCCAGATCATACAGCAGAGCCGACCAGTTACGGTGAACATGAATCGGCCCAGTGCTTTACAGCCGTAACAAAAATGCATGTGCCAGAGCGAGCTGCGGGCCACAGTCGGCCCGGTTAACACACGCCGATGCCGAGTCTGAGCCGCAGGCGCCGCGGGGCAGCCGAGCTCGGGCCGATTATACATGCTATCTGGGATGCTCACCAAATGTCATGTTCCCCGGTGTTTCGGTGTCCCTGGTATCGTTGACGAAAAATTCACGGGGGGCCCAGCGCGGGGGGTGGGAGTGGCCCCCGGGGACCAAACGAAATTTTTCCGTAAAAGTCTAGTGGGGCTACATGCCCACCAAATTTCATGTTCCCCGGTGTTTCGGTGTCCCTGGTATCGTTGACGAAAAATTCACGGGGGGCCCAGCGCGGGGGGGAGTGGCCCCCGGGGACCAAACGAAATTTTTCCGTAAAAGTCTAGTGGGGCTACATGCCCACCAAATTTCATGTTCCCCGGTGTTTCGGTGTTCCTGGTATCGTTGACGAAAAATTCACAGGGGCCCCAGCGCGGGGGGGGGGGGGGGGGGAGTGGCCCCCGGGGACCAAACCAAATTTTTCCGTAAAAGTCTAGTAGACCAACATACCATAAAAAATTCTTCATCCTCGGTGCCACGGTTCAGGTAGTTATTTAGGAAAAAATGCATTTTTTGGGTTTGGGGGGGCCCAGCGCGGGGGGGGAGTGGCCCCCAGGGACCAAACGAAATTTTTCCGTACAAGTCTAGTGGGGCTACATGCCCACCAAATTTCATGTTCCCCGGTGTTTCGGTGTCCCTAGTATCGTTGACGAAAAATTCACGGGGGCCACAGCGCGGGGGTGGAAGTGGCCCTCGGGGACCAAACGAAATTTTTCCGTAAAAGTCTACTAGACCAACATACCATAAAAAAATTCTTCATCCTCGGTGCCACGGTTCAGGTAGTTATTTAGGAAAAACTGCATTTTTTTGGGTTTGGGGGGGCCCAGCGCGGGGGGGGAGTGGCCCTCGGGGACCAAACGAAATTTTTCCGTACAAGTCTAGTGGGGCTACATGCCCACCAAATTTCATGTTCCCCGGTGTTTCGGTGTCCCTAGTATCGTTGACGAAAAATTCACGGGGGCCCCAGCGTGGGGGGGAAGTGGCCCCCGGGGACCAAACGACATTTTTCCGTAAAAGTCTAGTAGACCAACATACCATAAAAAATTCTTCATCCTCGGTGCCACGGTTCAGGTAGTTATTTAGGAAAAACTGCATTTTTTTGGGTTTGGGGGGGCCCAGCGCGGGGGGGGAGTGGCCCCCGGGGACCAAACGAAATATGTAAATATGTTCAGGAGGTCAAAAGAGGACCTCTGAATAGCTGATTTCTCATCATAAGAATTCTCTAACTTATAGTTTGAAAATTTTTGAGGATACTCCTGAACATATAATTTGAGCTTCAGCATGGCATAATAGCATATATTAATGTCTTTGGTCAAATTAAGCTGTACAATAAATAGTTCATCCCTTTAAATGCAATGGATTTTGAAAGATATCAACAAAAAACGGGCAAAAAACTTTAAAAGCGGACGACCATATTTCAAATGTATATATCTTTACAACCATTCAAGGTATGACTTTGACTAGGATATCATTTGAAAGCTTATGGTCTCCTCTTTCCATTAATACCAAAATCTCATTTTGAAATTTGGGTCACTGTGACTCATTTTGCTGGATCAGGTCACATTTAATGTAGATATTATGACAATTATGATTTCTGCTGTCTTTTGTGAATGTCTAATTGATTTTGTTTCATAGATGCTGTTGTAAACCACCATTCAGGGACCAGGGTATCAGATTCATGAAAAAACAATCAACACAAGAATTTGTGAATTAAGGCCTGAAGCGAAAAAACATCTTAATTCTTAAACAGGATAACACTGTTGGGCCCTTTATTTCTTGTTTTATTTCCTTTTTCCGTACCTTATTTTTAATCAATGATCAGTTTAAATTTGGATGGCTGAAGACCAAATAAGTTAGACAACATGGTTTTGAGATGCTGTATTAAAGAAAGTTATGGATGAAGAATGAAAAATAAAGACTTTTCTTTTATTTCTCAGTCTATTCCTTTTATCCTTTTATTTATTCACATACACACACCTATATATATATATATATATATATATATATATATATATATATACACACACAAACACACACATATATACTGTACATATATAATACATAATATATTACACAATGTATATATATATATATATATATATATATATATATATATATATATACATATGTACACACATGGACATTTTTCAGAATATATTTATGTCAGATTTGTATTTATGTAACATGTTTCAATATAAATGTAAACATATAGTACATGTATGTGAAAATACATTTGCACAAAATATAGATCTTTTTGTAAATATATATGTGTGTAAAAATATATTATACATATATTACACAATGTATATATATATATTATACATATATTACACAATGTATATATATATATATATATATATATATATATATATATATATATATATATATATATATGTTCCCATGTCAATGTAAATATATAGTACATGTACCTAAAAATACAGCCAAATTTTAACAGTAACATGCTGTTTTCCATTAACCCCCTGAGGTCGGCTATCGCGCGGCTCGTTTTTTTCCTTATCAGTGAAAACAAATAAATCAAATAAAATATTACTTTTTATCTAATATGCTTGTGTTATACATCAATCGATCCTGTTAAATGTGTATTATTTTTGTGTATACTCACAATAAAAACAAAGTGTTGTGCTTTTTGCCAAATAAAGAAAAATAAACACGAAGTGAGTTCTGCTTTCTCTCTGTCCGTGTAGTCCATTCTGAAACGCTTCCGAAAATGAACTGTAACTCAGCGAATACTCAGTCAAACAGACATACAGACACACAGGCATGAAGCTTGAATTCTCTTCTTTTAAACGAAGTAATTTATATAAAAAACAAATATTCTCAGCTTGTGAAATCTGCATTAAAAGAGAGCGATTCCAGTCGAGCTAATTAGAGCTCATTCAGATGTAATGTGACTCCGCCCACGGAGAGCGCGCGCTATTCAAACACAAATGTCTGAGGCAATCCTGCAAACTGTGAACGCCCACATCAGCTAGAGAAAACACATCAGATCATTGTACTTGTTTACACAGTCTCGCAGCGCTGTGAGGAATAATACTATAATGGAAAATTTACCTCAGAAGTACGAGGAGCAACAGATCCGAGGCTATGGAATAACGTAGTAAGTTTTTTTTTCATTCTCAAGTGTGGCGCGTATCTGTGCATGAATGAATGAATGAATGGCAGAGATGCCCTGTTTACCACAACTGGCAAAAGACGGTTTAAATTTGAATCGTTTCTGTCTGTGAATGTTTCGCTTTTAGCAAACTGTATTGCTATAGGCTACTGAGTAAAAATCGAGTGAAATGTGTTGAAATAAAATGTATTTGTATAAGCAACATATTAAACTGCAAATTAACATTTATATTTCTTATAATAAAAACGAAAGTTACTATGTTACAGACATATGAAAGACAACATTTCATTGATTAGTTTTGGATAGATTATACATTTTTACTGTAAAATATCTGCCACCTCAAATAAGCTTTTGTTTGCCAATTTTTGCTCATATGTTAAATATAGTATGTTTGTCAAAAATAATCAAATAATATGTTATAGTGTTTATTCCAATGTAGCTTAGGCTATATTCAAGTAATGAATCCTTAACTTTGAAATATGTATGATAAAATGTATACTTTAGTTTTTACAAAGAAAGATTTCACTTGAATTGTTGTAATTGTAACCTTTTTAATAAATAAAAAAATACAAGGTAGATGTAAACAAACTAATAAAAGGTAAATATAAGCCTTTTCTTTAAAATATTTTTTTATTGTGTTTTATTAGTGACAAATTTGGGGAGAGGATAAATATTCCAAAACTTAAAATACAGTATGAGAATTAACTGCACAATTACTAGACATGTTTTCCTTTTGATATTATAGGCCAATTTGCAAGCACAATTTGTGGAAAAATAAAAAAAACACGAGATGCTTCCAACTGTTGCTCTTGCATTCTTTCTTGTGACACACCTGAATGAATGGCTCATTAAGTATGCGGCCCCATTGTCTCCAGGTGCGAACCACTAAATATGCATGATCGTTGACGCCCACTCCGAAATATTGCCTTTCCAGACAGAAAGTGTTTTGCAAAATTTAAATCAATGCATTGTGTTCTGTGAATGATTAGGCAGGATGATTTTCACATAATTTTGAAGAAAAAACACTAGGCGATGACATCCATTAGTCAAAAGTCTTATTGACACATATTTAGAATGTGTTTTATGGCCTTATTTCAGAAACTTTAGTTCTTAGTTTTTTCAATAACCATGCATAAACATTATTCTCTCAAAAATACAAACATGTACATGCATGGTGCTCACATATGATGGTAGCCCTGTTTGTGCTAAATAGAGTGAATTTACACCTTTGCCATTAATATGTTTATAAGCAACTGAAAAAAGCAAAAATGTCAGGGCATGTCAGAACATCTCAAGGACCCCAAAAACACCTTAGACCCCAGAGGGTTAAAACAGCAATATACCATAGAAAAAATGCATTCTGGATGATATTTGTTGTTTTTGAGAAAGTAGCCTACAGGAATATACTGTGAATTAACCCCCTGAGGTCGGCTGTCCCGCCGGCGCGATAGGCTCGTTTTTTTTCCTTATCAGTGCAAACAAAATCAAAATTCTAATATTAATTTTTATCTTATTTGCTTGTGTTGTACATAAATTTTTTGTGCATACTCATAATAAAAACTTGTTGTGCTTTTCGCCAAATAAAGAAAAATAAACATGATGCGCGTTCTGCCGTCTCTCTCAATGTGAAACTCATTCTGAAACGCGACAGAAAATGACCTGTAACTCAGCAAATGTTTGTCACACAGACTTAAAACACATGTCTATACAACGCTTGGAGTCTCTATTTTTAAAATATGTAAATTATATAAAAAACAAATATTCTCTGTTTAAGTAATCCGTAAGAAAGCAGCGACATGTACAGTTTCTCAAACACATCCTAATTAACTATAATGTGACTGGTAAACTGGTCATGCCAGATTAAAATGTATGTTATGAAATGAGTTTGGAGTAAAAACATGAACTAAGCCTAATATCGTACATGTATATGCATCTATAAATAGACAGAAACATGTTAAAATGTGAACTAGACTGGTAGGCAACCTTTCAGTGCTAAATTTATATACTTCATATATATTTCACTCAGTTTTGATTAGCTTATGACACTGAAATAATGCTAAAATACTTCTTTATGCGTAATGTAGCTTGTTTGCGAATATCTACTAATGTGATTTAGTGCAAATATGTTTCAGCCTCCGGTAAAATATGTGATATAGCCTACTGTCTACATTATATTTTTATATAAATGCTCGATTTTGGTTAGCCTAAGACACGCTTCAATACTGCCTTATGCACAGATGTTTGTGAATACAGGTGTAAATGTTTGAAATGTAGTGATGTGTGTCGTTCGCGAACGATCCGTTCATTGCGTGTGTCACTAAATGCGTGCGGATACCCATCAACAGATACTCGCGGTGACGCGGTCTATGGCCCATAAATAGATATTTCTCCGTTCTATGGCCCATCAACTATACATTGTTTGTCCATAACCATTACTTGCTCAGCAGTTTACTTTGTATAATGTATGCTAAAAGTTTTATTTTGATGTTGTTTTTTAGGAATGTGAACCTTCAGTTCTCAGTGCGATCGAGACATCATATTGAGTAAGTGCATAGACGTAATATTTTACAGATGAAATGTAGCCTAATTGTGTTTACATCGTCATAATATAAAAGTAGCCTACCTATTCTTGTGTGAAATGACAAAAACCATCCATTCTGCTTATACAGGAGACACTGCGCAGAGGAGGGTGAAAACACAAGATACATGGAGGACAAAGACATTTCCATGTCCTGCACCTGTGACTGCATACAACAAACTCATGGGGGGTGTTGACCTGTCTGATCAGCTGTTACAGTACTACACAACACAGCACATAACCATGAAGTGGTACAGTAAGATTTTTCTACACTTCTTGGACATTGCTTCCACCAACTCTTTCATTGTGCACAAAGAGCTACATGGTAACTTGTCCCATAAAGAGTTTATGGAGCAACTTATAACAGAGCTCTGTGGTGTGTCACAGAAAACGGCAATGAGTTTTAAATCAGTGTTGGAAACCGTTGTGCTGCTTAATATATATTTTTTATAACCTGTAATAGTTTTTTCAGGATTCTTTGAATAAAAATATTTTTTTATAAAAAAACAAAAGTTTGGTCTTTTTTTCTTTCTTTTTTGGAAAGGATGTAAGTGATAGTAATAACTTTAAGTCTTTCCATTGTTAGAAAAGATTTCTATTTTGAATAAATGCTGTTCTTTTTAACTTTTTATTCATCAGTGAATCATTCTTAGGTCATCATTCTTTGTTCAGGCTGCCTCACAGCACCTTGATGGTCCATTAGCCATGGGGGGAGTGTCTTTAGTCACACCCCTGGTGTGAATCACATTAATATTCATGGCCCACGCATACAGCAGTGCTGACACAAAAACTGACATGCAAAATTAAAATCGTTATATTGTTGTTTGTGAAAGAGTGGTCAGAATGATTTTCACCTCATTTTGTAGAAAAAATTCTAGCCTACAAGAATAGTAATTCCAAAGTCTTATGGAAAACTATTCAGTATGTGTTAAATGGCCTTATTGCAGTGACAATGTTTTTCCCAAAACATACTAACCACGCATAATATTTTTTTTCTATAAAATGCAAACATGTACATCCATTTTGCTCACATATTATTGTAGCAGAGTTTGTGCTGAATACAACAAAATTACATGTTGGCCAATAGTATGTTGTAAGTAGCTGAAATAAGCACAAATGTCAGGTCATGTCAAAACATCTCAAGGGCCCCAAAAACACCTCAGACTCCAGAGGGTTAACAGCGCTCAAAGTCGACTCTCAGAGGCTGTGTTCCAAATCACACCCTATACCCTCATTCACTATTCCCTACATTAGTTCACAATTCAGTTAATTTTTTGGTAACGCTTTAGATTACAGCCCGGAAAGTACTGCGTAATTAAAATGAAAGTACAGTGTAACTTTCGGTAATTACAGTGTACCTATAAAGTACTTACGTGTAAGTATAGGCTATAGGGGAACAATACGTAAAGTCTTGGGAATAAAGGTGTAACAACCAGGAAAATACTGCGTAATTAAAACGAAATTACAGTGTAACTTTCGGTAATTACAGTGTACCTATAAAGTACGTACGTGTAAGTATAGGGGAATAATATTTAAAGTTTTGGGAATAAAGGGGTAATAACCAGGAAAATAACAAATTATTTAGGCAAATTATTTAGACTGCAAGTATTCCATATAGTTACAGGGTAAGTATGACATTGAGGGCTGTAAATTAAAGTGGTGCTTCTTACCCTCTTGTTTCTTGAAGTTACAGGGTAAGTATGACATTGCGGGCTGTAAATTAAAGTGGTGCTTATTACCCTCTTGTTCCATGTAGTTACAGGGTAAGTACAATAAAAACACATGTACAGACACAATCTGACATCTCTTGGAAAACCTTTATTTGAAAAACAACTTATTTCAAAACAGATTTACAACATATTACACTTCTTATTCTTTATTATTTTTTTAAAATCAACTTTTCATTTCAAATACTAAAGTCCTGACAGAAAGTAGCCTTTTTTGTTTCTCTTGCATGGCTTCCTCCTCCTCTTGGTCCTCCTCTTCTTTTTCTATCGTTCCACTGATTAGCCTAATCTTAAGGAGTCTTTTTCTATTCTGTATTATGTTATTAAAGAAAATACAGTACACCCAGAAATGTTCTCATAATTTACTCATCTTTTCGCTACCGACCAACTATCACCAGCGAGTGCATGAGAGTCGGCTTCATATCGGCTTGAATGGCTTCGCGTTTGGTGAAGCTTTAAGCGTTCATTGCATTCTCGCGGGCGTTTGATGTGAAACTTGCGCGAGAACTGGTGTCTGTTCTTCTGCATGGTTTGTTTTTCATTAGTATTAACTATTGAAATTTCACATGGCTTTTTATTATATCCAACTGAGAAGGAAGAAACAACGAAGAAGAATAACAGAACTGTAGTGACACACTGGATGGCAAGTACAACAGTGACACCTATTGGTAAATTACTATATTACAACACTCCCACTTAATTTAACAATGGGTCTGCCATTTCTTAGTAAATGATATTAACAAAACAAACAAAAAATATATGTTTTGTAGTCCCTTTTTTTCTCTTTTCTCTCACTGTAACACAGTTAACAGTCTAGTCCATTTAAGATCAGACTAAACAAAGTTAAATGAAACAAAGTCCAATCTCACTCCTAAAATACTCAAACTTCTGTCTCACCAATGGCTTGGTAAAGATATCTGCCTTCATGTCATCTGTGGGACAAAATTTCAGTTGTATTTGTCCATTCTGCACACATTCACGAATGTAATGGTAGCGAATGTCAATGTGCTTGGTTCTTGAATGATCAACTGGATTCTTTGCGATTGCAATGGCTCCTTGGTTGTCCTCCAGGATCACCACAGGAGTTGCATCCATTCCAAGATCACTCAGAAGTCGTCTTAGCCAGACACATTCCTGAGCTGCTTGGCTAAGTGCAACATACTCAGCCTCCGCTGTTGAAAGAGCCACAGTTGACTGTTTCTTGCTGAGCCAACTCACAGCTCCTCCACCCAGTAAGAACACATTACCAGTTGTAGAGCGACGATCGTCCTGGTCTCCAGCCCAGTCAGCATCTGAGAAACCGACCAAAGTTCCAGATTCAGACCGCTCATACTTGAGAGCGAGACTCAGTGTTCCCTTCAAGTACCGTAGAATTCTCTTCACTGCAGTCAGGTGTGAAACATTTGGATTGGCATTAAACTTTGACACAACGCTCACAGCTTGTGCTATGTCAGGTCGTGTGGCCATTGCAGCATACAGTAGGCTACCTACCATTGACTGATAAGTACTTGGGTTCACAGGCTTGCTGACACCATCATCCTTTTTTAGCTTTACATTTGCATCAGCTGGAGTTGCAACAGGATTTGCATCATGCATACTATACTTTTGAAGAATGGCTTCAATGTAATGCTTCTGATGAAGGAACAGACTGTTTTTTTCTTTGTCTTGGATGACTGAGATTCCCAAGATGTAGGACAGTTCTCTCATGTCCTTCATCTTGTAGCGCTTCTTAAGAGCGAGTTTCAGCTCTTCCATGCTTTCCATCGACTCTGTGATCAGAATTAGATCATCAACATACACAGCTAATATCTCCAGCTCCTGTCGAGATCTCACAAACACACATGGGTCTGATGTGCTCTGTTTGAAGCCAATGTTCTTCATGAACTCTGTGAAAGTTTTGCTCCAGCAGCGAGGAGACTGCTTCAGTCCATATATTGACTTCTTCAGCTTGCACACCAAATTTTCCTCCCCTGGTCTGATGTATCCCTCTGGTTGCTCCATATATATCTCCTCATCCAGGTGTCCATTTAGAAATGCTGTTACCACATCCATCTGATGCACATGCATGTTATTCTGGACTGCGAAGGACAGCAATGTACGAATTGAGCTAAAACGTACAACGGGTGAAAAAGTTTCATTGTAGTCTGCACCATACTTCTGTGAGTAACCCTTAGCGACAAGTCTGCACTTGTATCTCTCCACTTGTCCGTCACTATGATGCTTAACTTTAAACACCCATCTCGATCCTATGGCCTTCCGATCCTTTGGTAATTCCATTAAATCCCACGTCTTATTTTCAAGCAGTGATTCATATTCTAAATCAGCTGCATCCTGCCATTCCTTTGCATTAGGACTCATCATTGCCTCTTTCAGTGTGCTTGGTTCTGCAACACAACAAACACTAGCATAATGATCAACAGTCACTAGGTCGGCAAACTCATCATAACCATATCTCTTAGGTGGTTTTCTGATTCTGACACCTTCTCTTGCAGTTTCATCGACAGTAGCATCAATTGGTGTTCTCTCGTCAGTGTTCATGACAACTTCGTTCTCCGAACAAGAAATGTCCACTTCTTGTTTCAAGTCAAAGTCTGACTCATTGAAGACCACATCCCGACGAATAAGAATCCTCTTTTTTTCTTCGTCGTACAAGCGATAGCCCTTGGCATTGTTGGCATATCCCACGAAACGAAGCTTCACAGCCTTCTTGTCCAGTTTTCTTCTTTCTGTGTCTGGGACATGTGCATAAGCTACGCATCCAAACACTTTCATGTGACTCACATTTGGCTGTTTGTCGCACCATCTCTGGTAGGGCGTCACTTGTTTCAGAACAGATGTGGGGAGTCTGTTCTGTATGTAAGCTGCGGTTGCTACAGCCTCTGCCCAATACGACTTTGGTAGTTTAGCGTGAGAGAGCATGGTTCTCGCTGCTTCAATTAATGTCCTGTTTTTTCTTTCAGCAACACCATTCTGCTGAGGTGTGTGTGGTACAGTTGTCTCATGGTGGATACCTTGAGCCTTCAAGTATTCTTGGAATTCTTTGGATGTGTATTCCCCACCATTATCCGTTCTTAGTCTTGCTATTTTCTGTCCGCACTCGTTGGATAATATTTTCTCAAATTCCTTGAATTTGGAAAGAACTTCACTTTTCTGTTTCATGAAGTATACTTTGCAACACCTTGAAAAGTCATCAATAAAAGTCACAAAGTACTTTGATCCACCAATAGATTCAGTCTGCATGGGACCACAGACGTCACTATGAACCAACTGTAGCTTACGTTTGGAACGGATTTCTCCCACTGGCTTATGTGGCTTCCTAGACAACTTGCCTTCCACACATGCTTCACAGAAAGAAACTTCTTTCTCTTCAGGAAAGTCCACTCCATTCACCAGTTTTTTTAGTTCCTTCAACTTAGTGGTGTGACCCAGTCGCTGATGCCACAAGCTGGTTGCTATTGACGCACTGTGACAGGCGGGCAAACTTTCCTCGACATCAAGCTGATACAATCCATCAGATCTTTGTGTTCCCATTCCTCTGAGATTTCCATTTTTATCACAGATGTAACAGCGAGACTTCTTGAACTTCACCGTATTTCCTTTTTTGACAGCAGCTCCCACTGAGAAGAGATTCCCTGATAACTTGGGAACATACAGCACATCAAACATTGTGACATTTTTTACATCACTGATTTTTAATGTCATTCTCAGTTTAACATTACCAAATCCTAGAGCATCGACCACTCTGCCATCACCAAGTTTCACAGACTGTGTTTTTGCAAATTGCTGGTAGTCTTGGAGAATTTCTTCATGACATGTCATGTGCTTTGAGGCTCCAGAGTCGATCAACCACTCAACTTGTGTTAACTTATCCTGATTTGCCTCTCTGGCGATGAAGGCACTTTCAGACGAGTCTTCATCATGATCAAATGTTACACTTTTAGCTTTGTGAGTTTTAGTGTATTTTTTCTTACTTGGACAGTCACGCTTGATATGTCCTTCTTTCCCACACTTGTAACATCTCCACGAGCCAGGTTTGTCAGTTCTCACTGCCTTGGAGTTAGCCTGCATATCATTGCGAACTTGTGTTGACATTGCTGACGAGCCACCGGACAAAGCACCACTGGACATAGCACCGCTATAGTTACCATCAGCAGACATTCGTTTTTGTTCTTCATTTATTAATGCTTGCTGAACAAACTGCAGCGTTAAACTGTCCAACTTAGTTTCCAGTGCAGTGACAATTGTAGCATAGCTTGGTGGCAAGCTACCCAGCAGTGTAACAATCTGGTCTTCTTCTTCAATCACTGCACCTATTGCCCCTAGCTGGTCAGTTAACTCTTTCATTCGTTTCAAATGTTCAGTTATGCTTTTTCCTTCCTTCATTTCACATCTGAAGTATTTTTTCTTCAGAAACAGCTTGTTTGCAAGAGTATCTCTCTCAAAATGTCCTTTTAGCGTGTCCCACGCTTCCTTAGGGGTCTTACAGCTTGTTATCAGATACAACTGAGGCGTACTCACATTTAGCACTAACACAGAAAACGCTTTTTCCTTCCGTTTTTCGAATTCTGCTCTCACCTGTGCATTTGCTCCTTCTGCCAAGTTGTCAGTCTCCATTACCATGCCCCAGAGTCCTTTAGCTTTCATCAAATGCTCCATTTGAAATTTCCACGTTGCCCAGTTCTCTGGCCCACTCAGCTTTTCAATAAACAGCTTATCCTCCATTGTGAGTTCCACAACACTGTCTATTTCACACACACAAAAAACTGTGTAAAACTACCTCTTCTTTGCTTTAGCGAAGATCTGGGCCCATAACCTATTGAAATTTCACATGGCTTTTTATTATATCCAACTGAGAAGGAAGAAACAACGAAGAAGAATAACAGAACTGTAGTGACACACTGGATGGCAAGTACAACAGTGACACCTATTGGTAAATTACTATATTACAACATTAACTGTTTTGTTTGTATTTTGTTGTGAGCAATAATAAAAACATAAAATAATAATAATAATAATTCGACATTTGGTTTTTCGGTGCGCTTACTCAACCCTCTCATGAACGCGCAGGTGACAGTTGGTCGGAAGCGATAGTCTACAGTTTAAAATTTTTAAATATTTGGTATTTTTCTTACAAACGCTTATTGTTTCACTTCAGAAGACATTGATTCATCCATTGGGGTCGTATGGATTATTGTTGTATGTGCTGTTGTCAACTTTTAGGAACACATGAGCTTGCATTATATGCATTTACAGACATTATTTATTTTTCTAAAAACTTTTGTTTGTGTTAATCTGAAGAAGGAAATTCGTATACATCTCGGATGACATGAGGGTAAAAGATGAGTAAATGGTGAGGACATTTCTGTACTGTATTTTCTTTTAACACATAATACAGAATAGCAAGAGACATGTCATGGAATTTCTTATTAAGATTCAAGCAAGAGAAACAAAGTGCTGTAAATCCGTTTTGAAATAAGTTGTTTTTCAATTAAAATTTTCAGAGTGATGTCAGATTGTGTGTGTGTACATGTGTTTTTATTGTACTTACCCAGTAACTACATGAAACAAGAGGGTAAGAAGCACCACTTTAATTTACAGCCCGCAATGTCATACTTACCCTTTAACTACATGAAACAAGAGGGTAAGAAGCACCACTTTAATTTACAGCCCGCAATGCTTAAAATACTTACCCTGTAACTACATGGAATACCTACAGTCTAAATAATTTGCCTTAATAATTTGTTATTTTCCTGGTTGTTACCCCTTTATTCCCAAGACTTTACGTATTGTTCCCCTATACTTACACGTAAGTACTTTATAGGTACACTGTAATTACCGAAAGTTACACTGTACTTTCAATCTAATTACGCAGTACTTTCCAGGCTGTAATCTAAAGCGTTACCAATTTTTTTAATTAATTGAGACACTGATGAACACCTGCTGTTAACAAGCAGAATAACTGAAGGAAAGAGGAACAAGAAGAACAGAAAAAAAGATGAAATCAACTGAAGATAAAATACATTAAATCTTAGCAAAATATCTCAGCAGAGGAGGATTAAACAACTCCATAAACAGTAAGTTTACCAGGACATGGAAAAGACAAGCCTCCTCTTCCTGTGTCTGAAATGATAACGATTAACGAATGACCACACAATACCAAATGTTTCTTTCTGGATGTATCAGACTGTAACAAAGATATGGAAACTCACTCTCTAAAAGAACCGACTGAGTGTCCTATTGTCGTTCAACAAACAAGATATACATTCCTAACTAATGGAAAGCTACAATTTAATTAAAGGAAATAACACCATTCATGAGACTAACTGCTTTTCACCTATTCTCTGCCCATATAATTAAGGCAGTCTAAGGAGATATTAGCAGAAGAACAACAGACAAGAGCTTGAAAGAGTTCCCTACTCACTGTGTGGCACAACTAATGAACACCACAAGTCTGAAGAGGGCATTAGACATTTTCAAGTACATGTGCCATGTCTTTTACACCAAATCATACACACAGTGTGTAAAACAGTGTCTTCAAAAACTTCATGACCACATTAGTGGAAGAAAAATTCCAGAAGACACACTGGATGAGAACATGGCAATGGACGAATACATCCCTCCAGAGGCTAACACAATATTGACCAGGTCACCATTGACCAAAGAGTTTGCTAGTGTACTTGAAGATGTCATGTCTATTGAAGATCCTGAGGAGGAAACTGAAATGGACAACTACAAATATTATTGTCCAAGGAAACTGGATATCCAATTTCTATCAGAGATGTCAATGATCTACAGAAGAAAAAAAACTGTATCATAGTCAAGCAACATTCATACAAAAAATGTATCCATCATTGCAGGGATGGTACAGAGAACACATCCTGCCACATGGCCTTCCAGACAGAATGTTATAGCAGCGTTTCAATGTGAAACGCAGTTTGGCAGACTTCGAAGAAAAATGGGTCAAGATGAGCATGTGTGACCAAAAAGAGAAGAAAACAAAGTGCTTTCATACCCCAGAACTTATGCCTTCTTCTAAAGAAAAAGTGAGTATTACAGCCATTGATAAAGTCTTAAGACAATATGATTTTTAGGATTACATACATGACCATACAAATACGCTGTATTATAATAAGTTTTTAAATTATTAACAGAAAAGTTCATTGTTACACATTGCATCATATCCTTTCTTTCAGCCTGTCCTTTTCATCCTAGTCATCTAAAGCAGGTTTTTTTTTTTTTTCTCACACAAATGTATGACTTTTGGAAGTACAATTTGATTACCATATGCAGGTTTAATAAAGTTGAATTACCGTAACCTTCTGTCATTTTTACTCTTTAATGTGTACACTTGCAGGTGTTGATTATAATTAATTTACTGCTATGTCCATTAAATAATAATAAGGATAAACAATATTTTTTGTATAAATATCTAACATCTGACTAATTAAAAAATAACCTCAAAACATAACATGCTAAACGGGGGATATCTCTTGCATAAAAAAAAAAAAAAAAAATGTCAGAACATCGTCTCTCAGTTGCTGAATGTCACGCAACAATGTTGCTACAGCCCTGTCGCATCTTGCAATTCTACGTTGTTACAATATTGTGAGTATGTAGACGGCAACGTTGCCATAGTAGAAATGTAACGTGCCACAACGTAAATCTGTTTGCTGGGAAGTCCCTGTTGCGTGAGGAAAACTCTCAGTGACTGCAGCCCGGGATGCTCGTGCACTTGACATTCTTTCTGCTGAAACCAAGTTGTTGTCCCCAAACACAAGCCTTTCTCCATTCTCCTGGCATCTGTTCCCCCATTGCTGTGATGCCATCTGCAAAATTTGGAGGAATGTACTTGCATGCAAGAGATGTTGAGGCATCTGTGAGGGTTAAAATGTTGTAAAGAGCCTCACAAGCCTTCACAACATCCACCGCTTTTTCAGGATTAAACTCCATTGGCCATTCAAGAATCCTCCAGCTTGCAGCAAGGATGCCAAAAGTGTTCTCGATGACTCGCCTGGCCTGTGAGTGTCTATAATCGTAGACTTAGCAGGCATCATCCAAGTGGACACCTGTAAAACAAACAAGTGCACAGATTTAAGAAATTGTTATTTCTTAAATTGTTCACATCAAATATATGTCATGACATATATTGTCCATATCCAGGTTAAAAAAAATCTGTGCCATAAACTAAGTAATATTACTTAGTTTATAGCACAGATTATTATTATTTTGTACCTGGATATGGACGCACCAAGTTCACATATAGTGGAAAAGTAGCATCTCCCAGGAACACATGTGGCAGTTTGATGTTGGTGAGGTTTTCAGGCTGAGGGAGTTCAAGGGTGCCGCAAAGAAGCCTGGAACCAAAACCACTGTCCTTGAAAACCACACTGTATGAGCCATATTCTTTTTGTATTATTTTATGTAATTTTGTCCTGTGCCACTAGGGGGCTGTATATGCTTTGTGGCTCAGCTGATCTCGGATCAGCCCGGGTAGGTCATTTAACTCAGAGGAAACCCAGACACAGGTGTTGCTGATGTGGGAAGCAAACAGTTTTCGACTGTGCCTTTGTGCCATGCCTTTGTGGTGAGCAAAACGGTTTGTTGTTTTGGTTACATATATTATGAGTTAAGATATTGCCGCTGTATGATATATGGAGGAAAATAAACTTGCTAGATAATAGTAACATTACTGAACTCTCCGTTTGATTTGTGTGAGGACGCACGTGCACGCGTCTAAACTTAATCCGCTGTATTAGCAACCAGTACTAGACTTCGTTTAGGACTTAGTCAGTACACCCACCATCACTTTCACGTCCATATGAGCCAATGGCCACCATGGTGAAAAGATATTTTGCATCACAGACTGCCATTAGAACAATGAAGTTGGTTTCTTTATAGTTGAAGTAACTTCCAGCATTTGGGGGTGCCTTGATTAAGACGTGTTTCCCATCCACACATCCAAAATAGTTGGGAAAGTTCCACACTCTCCAAGCAATTCCAGCTTGATATCAAGCCACTCGTTGCCTTTTGGTAGAAAGACAAAAAGGTCCTTTTTAAAACTGTCCAGATGGCTTAGCAGACCTCACTCACAATCACTGAGACTGGTCGATCCCAATTTATAGCTGGAGGCAACACATTTTTGGCTACTTCCAGATGCAAGAATGCGGAGTGTGATGGCCAGTCTCTCTTGCATACTTACTGGGCTTCTGTGGGTTATTTTATGATAAAAATAGGGTTTGACACGATGTAACAAGTCGTGGAACCGCTGAACAGACAATCTAAAGCAGCTAAAGTGCATTTCCACGTCCAATGCATGCATTTGTTTGATAAGAACACTGTACTCGCCATCTCTTTGCCTGGTGGTGTTTAATGGGTGGACATTCCATCTTCTTTTCCTTCGTCTTTTAGACAACATTAACAAACACAGTTCTTCTTCTTGAGTTGCATTCAGCAAGTCCATGCGAGACGCCATGTTCTCAGTGCTGTTGTTCCAGCACACTACTTCACCGTTGCTGGGTTTAAGACCAGTGAACTCCTATTCGCCCCCTGTCGTTTCAAAGAATACTACAACGGCGAGCGTGTTAAATAAGTATAAATGAACCATCAATCATTAATTTAACCCTTCTATCGTTTCTTAGGCGGGGTTATTAAATTTGATATCAATGCACCAGTTTAGTTAGAGTCTAAAGGCTGCTTGCGTTTGTCTTTGCGTTCCTTTGGGGATTCTCCTTTGTCAGCGTCCTTTGCTCGAAAAAGGTGTATCCCGGATTCGTTGATCTGCTTGTCTACATCTCTCGTTCTAAGATTTTAAACTCAAATGTTTGTCCAGCCTCCTGGATGACTTCTGACCAATTAGACTCTGTCTTTAGTTCAGAGGTGGCTGTTTCTCCTCCTTTCACTGTAAATTACACCTTATCTGATTAGACCCCTTGTGAAGAGGTAAAAGGCCCTACTACCAACTATCAGCCAAATGCTGCTAAAAATGAATTTAGTCGGACTATCTCATCAATAATGCTACTTTTCAGTCATGCCAGCAGCTGCTTGTGGTCCTAAAACAGCTTTAAGTGGCAATATTCTGGTCTGCTTAACATAATTGCATAGAACAGTGAAACTGCTCCCTAACTTGTAGTCATGACATTTAATACAGCAGAAGTCCTAGATAGTCTGAGCTTGTGGTTTGAGGGAAATAACATTAATCTCAATCTGTGCCTGTGCATTCATTTTCTCTACAGAAGAAACAGCCCACTCCTCTAGAGTCACCAAGCTGTGGGAGACTCGAAGAGTGTGGATAAAGCAGTCCTCAAATTCGTTGTCCAAGGCTTGCACCCACCACACATTGTTCAACAACAGGGCTTCATTGATCTTGTGCAACATCTTCAGCCAAATACAAATGTCATGACACGCAATATTGTTGTAAACAAAGTCACAAAGGCCTCTGTTGAAAACTGAAAGCTGCCCTTAGCGAAAATGAGTTCATAGCAACGAAAACAGACTGCTGGATGGCACACCATTACAGTTTCATTGGTGTCACTGCACACTAATTTAACCCCCAGACCATGCAGAGATCCTGTGCTGCCCTGGCATGCAAGCAACTTAAAAAGTCCCAAAGCTTTTCTGCCCTGGCTGGTGCTCTAAATGATATTCACACAGAATTCAATATCAGAGAGAAGATCAACTGACAACGGATCAAACTTCCTGAAAGCCTTCAGAGTTTATGGGCAGACTGATGAGAACAACAATCCTGAACCTGTAGGAGAGGCCAGAATGATGATTATGATGAAGAAGAGGAAAGCGTTGAGGGTGTTGAATGTGTTGATGCCGGAGCCCTGTTGGACAAAGATGACTACTTGGAATACCAGCTACCCAAACACCATCACTGCGCCTGCCACCTCCTCAATTTAGTGTCCACAGTTGATGCTTCAAAAGCAGAGGTCAACCCATTGTACAAGCGCCTGTCAAGGTCCACAATTGCCCGTTCCCGCGGCGGTAAATTGCGGGTGTGTATTTGCCGCCTCTTACCACTAAGAGGCGCTACAATCACAGACTTTGCAAAGTGTCAGTTTATTCTCTCTATTGTGTAATCTGCCGCCACGTCGCGGCTCATTGAGAGCGATTGAAAGCTTGTAGCAGATCAATTCAAATGAAACATTGAACGAATTCATAAACACAATACTGAAATTACTGAAATTAAATTGAATAAATTGAATAATGAAAAAAATCAACATAAAACATTGCAATAGAAAAATATTAGGCCACATCAATGAGGCTTTGTAAGAGCATAAGACATCAGTTTAACAGTATTCAGACGATAGCTCTGTGGTCAATGCAATAACATGAGCCTCTCGGAGCTTCAAGCGATCTGAGATCGAATCTCAGTGTTGCCGACAGTGTTTATGTTTTTCCGTTCTTGATGCTTAAATATGTATCTGTTTATTAAAGTTAAAGTAAATTTAATTATCAATTGTACATTACAACATTGCTACATTCCAGTTGAGCCGCTGCAAAGACGACACATCTGATGAAGGAAGACTGTCAGCCGATCGCACCAGAAAATGAAGATGATGAAGCTCGTCTTTAATCTGCTAAATTATTATTTGTGTGTGAATCATTCACGAGATTGAGATGACTGGCAGTGATACCTGGCCATATCAACGGAAGACATTTTTCAAAACAGATCGAACAAATCAGAAAAATACTTTCAATACAGTATTGCTTTCAATTAAAAAAAAATAAACAATGAAAATGTAAAATAAAAATAAAATTAATTAAGTTTGAAAACCCATCGCACATTTCAAGGTATAAATAAAGTGTCGGGACAGTTTATTTATTTAAACAGGGTTGCATCGATAGAGTTTATTCCCTTTGCGATGCAAAATAAGAAACACAGAATCTTATTCTTGCAACATTTTAAATTTCTATTGTCAAAGAAATTGCAGCTAAGTTAAAAAATTAAAACGGTACAAAACGAAAATAGTTCAAAGCAACATCAATTAAGAACAGGCGTTTTTCTTTGCCTCTCTCGCGCTGGATATTTTTTAGTAAGTTTCTTTTGTCTCCCTCACTGCAAGCGCACCGGGTCTCTCTCGAAATTAAACATTTCAGGGTAAAAACACTTCATACAGCTGATAAAACTGTATATGTCGCTGTGTGTCATCCACACAAATCACAAAGGAAGAAACTGTAACAAATAGCCTTGTTGCTTCAAAGATACAGCATGCCTTGCTGAATTCACCTTATTCACGCGAATTAAAGAGCTCTGTATCTGCTAAATTGAAATTGTGTGTGGAAAACCTTTAAATACAATCAATAAAATCAATACAATATTTATAATTTAATAAGATATAGGGCCTACATATGGACTTTTGGAGATTTTGAGATTTATCCTTAAAAGAATTTAGCTTTTGCCTGCTCATCAGGCTGGCTATCCGACACTCTCCATATGAAAGACGGAACATTAACACCTCTTGTCCTGCACCCCCACGATAAAGCAACTATAGCCTACTGCCTTCTCCAAACCCCCCACAGGCTATCTGAGTTTGCAAAACAAAACAAAGAGTTTGCAATTCCCACTTAAATCGCTATTCTAGACATTAGCAATTGGCTATTCAAGTGTTGATAATGAAGGAATTAAATAATTTAGGCTATGTAGCAACTAAATATTTAATTAGGCCTATTTCAATAATTGAAGAATTAAAACGGTACTTTAGTTTGGGCCAGCTTTTTCCAAGCAAAATTAATATAATCTTCAAACGCATGTTCATTTGTTGTCATGAACAAAATGTTCAACTCAGTATTAAATTCCACAGGGATCTTTGAATCCTTACAACCAGGGTGCGATTTGTGAATAAAGTTTTTTATTTTTGTATTTAAATAAATCTCGAACCACAGTGATTCGTGCTGCTGTTAAACTAAATAACATTTATAGAATAATTATGAACTTAAATTAAACAATATCGCAACATTGACAAATACATTTATTTGATCTGTTTTTACAATTTAATTCAGGGCGATTTAGCCTACTGTAGTGTTTTGAGTTTTGTGAACATTCCAGCAAACTTTGTCCTCCCTCCCAGAAATATATAAAATCTATTTCTATTTTATTTTTTAGTTTCTGGACACGTTTTACTGTTTGTATCCTATATAGAATCTAGTAAAATTGTACGTTTTTGTTTTAAAATGCTGTATTAAGTTTTATAGTTGAGTGACGTCATTTCCACTGCCGAGTCATCCAATCGCGTCTCGCTCAATGCTCAGAACAGCTTTGGATTTGAGCGAGACAGGTATGTGATAAATGAGCTCTGAAGTAAAGTGTTTAAATTTAAGAAATTAAGTAAAAATGTCGACCAATATCGGTGGATGACTTGTTTTAATGATGGATTGAGTCACTTAGTGTGCTGGAATACTAATATTTTTGTGGATATTCTGAGGTTTGTGTTAATTAGCTCTTAATATGTTGGTTCAAATTGCCGCCCGCACGCCATTTTGAACGGCGGGTTTCTAACTAATATAGTTCATAAATATTACTAAAAAGGGTGGATTACTTTCATAGAATATCATGCAGTTACCTTTGTCGAAGTATATTGTCTTTATCTGTCTAGTATTGTGTACTGTGTACTTAAAATTTTAGTTTAGAGCTAGGGATGTCAACGATTAATCGACGATCGATTAATTGTCGATAATACATTTAATCGATAGAACTTATCGATCATCGATTAAGCAGGTCTTCATGCGGGTTCGCGGCGTGCTGCTCAACCGCGAAACATGTAAAGCGAGCGTGCCGGAGTTATGTTTGGGACCATTTTACACCTTCATCATCATGTAAGTTTGCGTGTGCATTCGCAGCCTTTTGTTTTGTTCAAATGTAAGTTGTAATACTGTTTATTTTGTGTATGCCTATCTATATCTGATTTATCTCATATTGGATGCATTTGGTAAAGAACTCTGTAGTAAAGCGTCAGCTTCAGCGCGCGCAGCTCAAACGGCAGTGCACGACTAATAATGACTATTGGGACTGTAATATTACATAACATTATAAAGAGAACAATATTGTAATAAAAAATTGTGAATTATTTGGGTTTAGTTGCCGTGTCGCGTTGCTTCAGGAAGAGCGCGTCCACAAAAGGAGTAGTTCTGAATGAATGGCACGTAACTTAGTTCAAGTTCACTTGTGCATGAATTTGCGTCATTTTGTGCAGATATAATTTGTAATATTGTTTATTTTAAATATATCTGATTAATCTCATATAGGATGCGTTTCTTTTAGATAAATAACGTGCTAGCAAAGTGCTCCAGTTTAACGGTTGCAGATTCATTCAGCGCGTGCAGTTGTTCCAGGAAGAGCGCGTCCACAACAGTCACACATTCTAGCGCATATGAGGCGGCGCTGGTGACGCGTTGTATTAGTAGTTATATTTGATTATTAAATAATTAATTTAATTATCAATCACATCGAAACATTTTACAATCCTACTAGCCCTTTTATTTAAAACCATTCTAATCGATTTGGTGAGGAACATTAGCATTTGCAGACCCTGTCATGCTGTTGGCCATATGCCACTGCAGTTGACGCATATCGCAGTATTAAGGCTAACGATTAATCGATTAATTGATCGTTAATTTAAACGACGATCGATCATGGGAATTTGTGAAAATTGACATCCCTATTTAGAGCAGATGCAGTTACAGTGTTAATGGGGGAGGGGTTCACTATTCTCTTTTCACACTCCTCACAGAGATCACAGAACTGAGAGTGTGTCGAGTGTATTAACCCTGTCCTGTCTTTAATAAACTGCAGGTATGTAATATTGCAACAGAGAAAATACCACTATACGATCATATGTCATTGTAATGTTAGATTGAAACATATTTAAATGTATTTTCAAAGTATTTCCAAGGTATCAAATATATACATTGAACATTTTATTATATGCATTTATTATAAATATATTGTCTTGATTTGAATACGTGTCTGAGATGTGTTATATGTAATTTGTGATGTATGTTACGAAAGAAAACAAACAAAAAGAGTGTTTTGTTAATGCTTTATTAGTAAATGCAGAACAGCTTTGGATTTGAGCGAGACAGAGATCACAGAACTGAGAGTGTGTCGAGTGTATTAACCCTGTCCTGTCTTTAATAAACTGCAGTGATTCCCCGAAGAGCCTGGTGTCGGTGGTTCTTTTGTGGTGCTGGGTGAAATCCGCTACAAATTTGGTGCCGTGACCCGGATGGGAGTGAGGTTTAGGGGGGTGAGTGTAACGGAGGCCAGCTAGTAGTTGCTGTGCGGGTAAAACCTCACTCCTCTGATCTCAATAGGCGCTCTAGCGACAGATGCTAGAGGCTGCAGTCTTTAGCCTCCTTGTTAGAGCGCCTGACTCTCATGCCGGAGACCCGGGTTCGAGACCCGCACGGAGCGGGGTGTGAAGGACCCGGGTGAGAGGGGTTACATTACATTTAATTAGAGCAAGATTTTCCCCCTTTCCTTGTCCTTTCCTCATTGAGAAGCGCTCACATAATAGCTAAACATGTTTGAGTAGATCCTCTGTAGCCTATATGGATTTCATAATCAGGCTTTAGACATAGACGATTAATTTCTTATTGTGACTGAGCTGAGGCAAGTGGCGTTCGGTTCATTTTTATGACGCGCAGTTCCCGAAGACAGAGACGACCGACAAACTTTTGTCGTTAGCCTAATATGAATAAAAGTTTACAGTTTTGAACGATGTAGGCTACTCTACTCTTATCTGACCGAAAAACTAAAGAGTAGCCTATTAAGTTATTTTAGCTGTTAAGAGAAAAATAAATCCAAATGAACGCGCCGCCGCGTTTGCCGAACACTAATTCAACATGCCAGAATAAAACCAGACTTTAGAACAATGCATAGCGCCACTCGTCGTGGTGTGCCAAAACACTTAATTATAAACTTCAACATTTCATTCAAAACAATCTCAAAACGCTTTGTGACATTTTGAAAAGCCGTGCATGCATTACAGCCACTGGAACCATGAACGTAACAGAATACTGGCTCTGATTTTATTGTTTGTCGTTTAAACGTGCCAGTTGCATATCTTATTTTATATATTTTATATGGTCTATTGAATTAGCATTGATATATATATATATATATATATATATATATATATATATATATATATATATATATATATATTAATATTTTTTTTCTTTTAACAGAACTGCTTTTGAAATTACGATTGGAATTATTATAGGCTACAGAAGTAAAGTCATTGTATAATATTTGTTCCTTAGTGTAAAATGGAAATGCATGGTAATTTTATTTTATAAGTATAAGCAAAAAACTATGGTGTAACAGAGTTTTAGAACTAGACAAATCTATCTGCATCAATAATAGGCTATAAATGCATTAATAGGCTAATATAAAAATTACCGTAGTCCAAGTTGGTTCGGGATTTGAACCCGTGTCATCTTTGAAATGCGACTGGTTTATTTTTGCGGCTGGCGCGGCGGTAATAGGCATTCTGGTTGATTACCATCTGTAAGCTTAATACGGCACTCCCTTCCTCAGCAACCTGTGAAAGACTGTTTAGTGTTGCAGGGCTGATCTTCAGGCCAAAAAGAGCATGCATTGGCTCAAAGAACTTTGAGAACCAGCTGCTTTTGCGGCTGAGCAAAGCCTATTGGTAACTTTTTGTTGCATGTTCTGTGCTTAACTGATATAGATCCTGATGTAGATTACCCTGTTGTTGTACATACAGGATTGAGTCCAAAGTGTCTGTTACATCTTCTAGTTAAATGTGACATTGTTGCCATTAGCTACAGTATATAATTGAGCATAGTACATACCAGAAAGGTATCAATCAGGATGAGTTATTTATTTATTTATTGATTGATTAATCACTTGGATTAATCATTCATTTTGACAGCACTAATGTTTATTGTATATAGACAACAAGGGCAATTGTTACTAAGTCTGCCCTGGGTACACCAATTTTCTTGTCCGTTGCCCTCACAGATTCCTGCAGCTAAGCTTGGATGTACATTTACATTCCAATAAAGGTTATTGATAACATGCCTCTGAAGTTTGACTTTTTGCACCATTACAATACTTATACATTTTACATTTACATTTAGTCATTTAGCAGACGCTTTTATCCAAAGTGACTTACAAATTAGGACTAAATTAAAGGACAAGTTCGGTATTTTTTACTTAAAGCCCTGTTTACAGATCGTTTCTGATGAAATAGAACGGTTAAGATTAAAATTTGGACACATGCTGCTGTCACGAGAATTTTAGGTTTCTTTCGCTGTTGGAAAGCATCTTTTGCAGCGATTTTTGTGTGAGCATATCAGTGAACACCCCTGACCACTCGCTGAGTTTCACGTCTTTGTAAATAAATCTACCACTGTTTCTAAATGAAAAGTTTAAACATAAAAACAAAACGTTATATGAACCTAAATTTATAGAAGAAGGCATAAAACAAGTAAAAGACATTATGTCTGAAGTCATTCCAGGATTCCTCAGAAACAGCTGCATTTTATGACTCTGTGTGTGATTTGGAGGGAATGGAGAAGAGAGAGAAAGTGAGCAAAATATATGAAAATATTAAATCAAGTATTCCCATACAATGGATAAATATGATTGAAAATGAATGCATATCAAAAAAAGAACATTGTATGCCGGACATGTATATAGATGATGATGGAAATCAAATCAAAACCTTGAGTGTTAAAAATGTATACAGGAGGCTAATTGTTGATGTTAGAAAAGAGCCAGCAGCAGAGCAAGTGTGGAAGAGAGTATTTGATAATTTGGATGTGGAAAAAATATGGTCGAATTTAAATATAAAATATAACAGTATAGAGTGTGAGAATAATGTTTTTATGATAAGACATAATAGAATCTACACAAATGTGGTGTTAAATAAAATAAACAGTGAGGTAAATGCGATGTGTGTAATAATGGCCATGAGAGTTTTTTACATTATTTTTTGAGATGTGAGGCTTTGGTTGATTTTTTTGACTTTCTAAAAAGATTGTTAATAAAAAATTGGGGAATGGAAGTTGAATCAGAGGAGGAATGGAGTAAAATGTGTGAGAAAAAGAAAAGAATGGACAATTGCCTAATTACAGTTTTTTACAATCACTTTGTTACTATTTTCAGAACCTTGATGTAATTTTTCACAACTCTAGACACAAAACTCACAACCAATGATCAAAATGCACATTTTTCAAAACTCTAACCCTTTTCTCAATTGCTTGGATACAATACACATTAAACTTAGATCATTTGTTCATTCAACAAAAATCACCTGTTCAATATGACACAACTTAACATCAAAGGACTACTATTTCAAAAGGCAATTCACACATTACATTTCAAATGAGTGTCTATTCATTTCCTTACAATGATCTAACTATCAATTGATACAACTGCTCAAAATGATAAGTAACTGTTGCATTACTCTGAATGCATAGTTGTATGGAAACAGACAAACAATCTTCCATGTTTACTGTAAATCATGAAAGTTTCAAGATAACGAGATTCATTGTCACCAATTAGCGTGGAGCATGAACCATTTAAACTACACTATCCATGGATGTAGCCTAATATTTGATCATAATGCTTCATCAGACACTGTGTCTATGGTCCCAAATACTGTACCACCTTTTCAGACTATGTACAGTATTGACAGCACTGCACTGTATAGATCATCACTCCTGTTCTGTTTCTTACAGTACAAGCAAGTTGAGGAACACTGCATTTGATGTTTTGCTGTCTTTTCTTTTCTATTTCATAGCTAATTATTTTTGCTTTGATTCAAATAAACCTATGTTGTGGTTGTACTGTAGTGTTTTTCATCAATATATTACAAACTTTGTTCAATGATTCCACTGTGTCTGTCGTATTCTCTCTATTACTGCAATACTTTTACAGAGATGTATTTACTGTACATGTAGTGCCATAATGAAACCTGTATCACCTATTTTGTTCTACAATATTTAATGATTGTACGAACAATGACACAGTGAAACTATCGGTTGCTTGTGTGTGGGTGATCTATAGTTATGTTTCAATGGTATTTCACAGTAAATTAGTTTTTTGAACCAATGATTGTGCAAGTGCAAGATTTCTTTAAAAATGTGAATGCACAATGCAATGTTTTGAACATTAGACAGCTTGTGTTACAAGTGATAACCATTTTGAGTTTCGTGTCTAGAGTTGTGAAAAATTACATCAAGGTTCTGAAAATAGTAGCAAAGTGATTGTAAAAAACTGTAACTAGATGTACCGCATGGCGGTACAAAATATGACCGCCGCTCAGGCCTGCACTGGCTTTCCACAAAAATAAATGACGTGGAGCAATTTGGCTGTATTGCGTGTTTATGTATATACCTAAAAAAAGTAGTAGTATATGCATGTCTGTCTGTGTGTGTGTGTGTATGTGTGTGTGTTTGTGTATGTGTGTGTCTGTGTGTGTGTGTGTCTGTGCGTGTATGTATGCGTGCGTACATATGTGTGCGCGTGTGTGTTTGTGTGTGTGTGTCTGTGCATGTGGATTTGTATGTGTGTGTATGGGTGTGTGTCTGTGCGTGTGGATGTCAGTGTGTGCATGCTTGCGTTTGTTTGTATTCCTGCATGTGTGTGTGTGACAGTTAGGGTTGCCAACTTCAGAAAAGGAAAATGCGGGACAATCGTGGTTATTTATAGGAAAATGAGGGACACTCAAAATATTTGTACTGTATCACACAGTGTACGTCATTTCAGTGTCTGCAGTTAAGTTTGTGTTTAAAAGGTTATCAGACATAAACACATTTGTATTGCTTAACCTATTTATGTATTCAATTCTAAAAATAATTTTAATGTCATACATGAAAAAAGTCACATTACAAACAAACCATAGTTCAAAATAACAGCATTTATCTAAAATAGAAAGCTTTTTTAACATTATACACTAGGCTTACAGTTCAAAAGTTTGGGGTTAGTAAGATTATTTTTTGGGAAAAAAAATAAAGAAAGTAATTGCCTAGTTTTATTCAGCAAGGATGCATTACATTAATCAAAAGTGACAGTTAAGATAATGTTACAAAAGCTTTCTATGTACTTTCTAAAAGCTTTAAAACATTAATAATAATCAGAAATGTTTTTTGAGCATATTATTCCCTCAGGTAGATTACATGTTTTCTTGCGTGGCTGGATGTTAGACTCATGAACAATAATCATGTTGTTTGCATTGGCAAAAATTGATTAGCCGAAATCAAAACGTGGACAGTGAAAGGAAATTACCGTTAGCGCGAGACGAGTCCGGCTTGAAGCGGAAGCGACCAGACGGCAGAGGATGTTCGCAAATCAAACAATGATTTGTCTCAAAACATTGATTAAAAAAAGCTGTGATTGGATGATGACAGGTGTCGGTGATCATTCTCAAGTGTCGTGGTCAGCACTGCTGCGGTTGCTGTTGTATCAGTCAGTGGTTTATCAGCTTGTCAAAAAACGGGACACGGGAGGTCACGCACGGGACAAATAAATTAGGCCCAAAATACGGGACGTCCCGCCTACTTCGGGACAGTTGGCAACCTTAGTGACAGTATCATCCTAAACCAGCAACCCTTCGCACAACAGCACCATCTACAGGCCGATGAGTGTACAGTCACTAAATGTGCACATAAATGAATTTATTTTATACCCCCCCATGGATGAAATTCTACGAAACTTAGCATACCCCCAGAGGATGTCAAGTTAATCATACACATGAAATATGGTGCAGTTCTGAACATCTCAACTGAAGATAGGGGCGATTAAAGCAGAATAATATTGCATTTTCATTTTTTATTTTTTATTGGCCCCGGGGACCAAACGAAATTTTTCCGTAAAAGTCTAGTGGGGCTACATGCCCACCAAATTTCATGTTCCCCGGTGTTTCGGTGTCCCTGGTATCGTTGACGAAAAATTCAGTAGATGACGAAAAAAAAAAAAAACTTTGACAATCCCTATATATAATAATTATATATTAAGTCATGCCAGACTAGCAGTGGTTATATGAAGGAACTATGCACATTTTGAGGGGAGGAAGGTTAAAATAAAAGATTTATTTAAGTCAATAACAAAAAGAGATGTAGAGCTGATTTGTAAATATGGAGAGAAAGAGGTGAAAGAGATTTTTGTAAATACAAATAAGTTAATATATCAAGAGCCAGGGGAAGACATATGCTTCAATTGGTAAAAATAAAACTATTTTGGTTGAGATTTGGTTGTTACAAATTCAGTAAATGCCAACATATTTGTGTATTTTATTTATTTTCTTTCATTTTCCATTTTTGTGATGTTTGTGGAACCATATAAAGGAAGTGAAATGTGTGTATGTAAATGTGATGAAATGATGTAATTGAAAATCTGTGAATTGAAAGGAAAATAAAAAAGATAAAAAAAAAAAGAGAACGCCCGATCTCGTCTGATCTCGGAAGCTAAGCAGGGTCGGGCCTGGTTAGTACTTGGATGGGAGACCGCCTGGGAATACCTGGTGCTGTAAGCTTTTTTGATTAAAAAAAAAAGTCTAATGGTGCATTCACACCGGACGCAAATAGCGCGTCAGGCGCAGCTGATTTCAATGTTAAGTCAATGCAAAGACGCGTTACGCGCGGAAAAAATTCCTGCGTCGCAAATGAGGCGTAGAGCGCGGCGTGGTAGATTGAGCGTCTGGCGTGTTAAGAGCGTTACGCGTGAATGATTTTATTAGTGCTTTTTTGTGCATTCACGCGTTTGACGCGAATTTGCGTCTGCCGCCCGAGTTGAAAAATCTGAACTTCTGCGTCAATTCGTGCCGCGTTAACCAATCAGGAGCCTACTTGCATGCTGCTGTCACGTGGTGAAGTGACAGTTTATAATGTTATTTTATGTTTGGCCTCAATAAATTATTTTGTAATATGACTAAAATGCACAACAAAGCAAATCTTTCACATAAAAACTCGATTTCAATATATGAGAGATACTCATTTTGTATTGAATGCTATTTATTCCATATCTATTCTAGATTATATGAAACATTATTAATCTAATGTAAAGACAACAAACACAATTTAGTGTATAAAAACTTAAAAAAAAAAATCACAGGACAGGTTTCACTTTTGGAGGCTGGCTCCATTTATTATCAAAACAAAAATAAATCACAGATTAGGTGCGGTCGAGGGTGAACCTCGTGCCGGGCTGTACAGCGCGGGCTCGTCAGGCAGCGACCACTCGAGGCCGAGGCCTTATACGGCCTACGTTGTCCTCATCAGCGTCCTCACCGTTAGGGCCACCAAACCTACCTCCTGAAGCAAATTGTGAAACTCCTGAAACCCTCCGGAGGGTCTGGTGGACCCGAGTACAGCGACGATGTCCCCTACGCAGCTGTTTCTGCTCTCCAGAGCATATACGAGCGGTGACTCTCTTGATTAAAGAAGAAGAGAAACTGGAGTTACTGAAACAAATAAAAACAACAGTTGGAGAAGTTGACAAAAAAGAGTGTGATGAAGAGATAAAAGAAGAAGAGATAAAAAGAGCAATAAGTGAATTAAATAAAAAGAAAAGTCCAGGTATAGATGGTTTGGGGAGTGAATTTTATATAGTTTTAAAGATTTTTTAACTAATATTTTAAAAGAAGTTTATGTAGATATTTTTAATAAAGGAGAACTGAATCAAAGAATGGGAATGGGTTTAATGAAGTTGATCTACAAGCGAAAAGGGGAGAAGATAGAGTTAAAGAACTATAGACCAATTACGATGCTTAATACTGATTTAAAGATTTTATGTACAATTTTAGCCAACAGATTAAAGGAAGTAATGCCGAGTATAATTAAAACTAACCAAGTGTACGAAGTAAAAGGAAGAGACATAGCAGATACAACAATTAGTATAAAATATATAATAAGATACATACATGAAAAGAACAAAGATGGGTTTATAATCAGTTTAGATTTTGAGAAAGCATTTGACAGGGTAGAACATAGTTTTTTATTTGATGTTTTAAAGAGTTTTGGTTTCGGAGATAATTTTATTAAATGGATTAGGATTTTATATAAAGGTGCAGTAACAAAAATTAAATGTAATGTTTTTTTAACAGAGTGTTTTAAATTAACCAGATCAATAAGACAAGGATGTCCGTTGTCAGCTCTTTTATATTCTCTAGTTGCGGAACCATTGGGACTCACTGTAAAACAAGAGGAGGGAATAAAAGGGATACGCATTGAGGGAGAAGAGAATACAATTTTTCAATACGCGGATGATACAACGTTATTGGTAAAAGATCTGGGGAGTGTAAAAAAAGCAATGCAAATCATACAAAAGTTTTGTAGGGGATCAGGAGCTAAAGTAAATGAGGATAAAACGGTATATATGAGATTTGGAGGGACGACAATTTTAACAGAGCATTTTAGTTTTAAGGAGACAAAAGAAATAGAGATTTTAGGTGTTTTAATGGGGAAGGACGAGAAGAAAGCAGAAGGAGCTATGTGGGAGGAAATTTTAGGAGGAATTGAAAGAAGATTGACTTTTTGGAAAATGAGAACATTAACTTTGAAGGGGAAGGTTTTAGTTCTGAATGTTTTAATGATTTCTAAACTATGGTATATCTTATATACGTCATCTATGCCATTGTGGGCAGAAAAAAGGCTGAAAAAATGTTTTTTAGAGTTTTTATGGGAAGGGAAGCCTGCAAGAATAGCATAATACTTTAATAGGAGCAGTGGGGAAGGGAGGACTGGGATTAATGGATGCGGAACAAAGAAAAAACAGCTTAAGAGTGAAAATGATAAAAAAGTACTTGGATGAAGAAAATAAAGCGGCATGGAAAAAAACAATGGTTTTTTTTTTTAAGCAAGTGTAGCAATTTTAATCTTGGGGACAACATATTGTGGATGAGAACAAAAAATTGGATGATGGAGGGATTGCCAGATTTTTACAAAGAAATGATGAGTGCCTGGGGCAAATTTTTAACTAGTGTACATTTTAAACCACAAGGTAGAGAGAACATTTTAAATCAGCCTTTATTCTTAAACAACAGCATTTTAAATCAAGGAAAGAGATATTTTATAAGAAATGGTGGGAGCTGGGGATTACAAGAGTAAGAGATGTTTTATACGAGTTTAAAGAGGGATTTTTACCAATAAAATACATTGTGGATGTAATGGAGGAGGCAAAGGAGGATTTTAGCAGACAAGAGATAACAAACAAATATGATGTAATTAAGGCCGCTATACCTCAAGAGTGGATAAAGAGAATTGAAAACATGGAAGAAGAGAAACAAGAAAAAGATATAAAAGTGAAGCTGGAGGAAAAATTGTTTGCTTTTAAAGAGTGTACTCTGAAAAAGATTTACTGTTTTTTAGAGATGGTGTTTTTAAAGATCTGATTGTAAATGGATACTGGTTGCAGAAATTTAAAGATTTAAAAGAAGAGTGTATATGGAGTACATGGGGGGAAGGTGTGTGGAAACAAAATTGGGATGTTTGGAGTATTTTATAAGGCATAAATTGGTTTTTACTGATGCTATTTTAAATAAAATAGGAATTGAACAAAATGCTTTGTGCAAAGTGTGCCAGGAAAAGGAGGAGTGGATTTTACATATGTTTTTATATTGTAAAGAACTGGAGGAATTTTTAAAGAAATGTAAATGTTTAATTAAAGATTTGACTGAGGAGTGGGATGAAAATGGAATGGAATGGAACAGAGTGGTGATGTTTGGTTGGGAAAAGAAGTGTCAAAACAAAAGTTTTATTAATCTGTGTGTAATGTTAATGAAAAGTGCAATATAAGAGCGAAGAACTGTGGCTAAAAAAGAAAAAATTTTGTTGGATGTTTGGACTGTGTTTAAAAGGAAAACGGAGCTATATATTGAAAGATTGTATATGTATTTTAAAGGTGAAAATTTGTTGGATGCTTTTTATCGTGTTTTTACCCCAAAAGTTTGTTGTGTTTTAAAATATTTCATGTGGAAGTTGCCAGGAAGTGAAGGCGATTTTTAAACGATGTATGTAAAAGAAAGATATGTGATGTAGAGGAAAATGTCTTTTTTATTGTATTTATTTGTATTGTATTTTATTGGTTTACATTTTTTAATAAAAAATAAATAAATAAATAAAATAAAAAAAAAAAAAGAATGCCTGATCTCGTCTGATCTCGGAAGCTAAGCAGAGTCGGGCCTGGTTAGTACTTGGATGGGAGACCGCCTGGGAATACCAGGTGCTGTAAGCATTTTTGTAAGTCTAAGAGTTTGTTCAAAAAGCCTGAAATAGTCTCTGATTTTCTTCAAAAGCCCAGTCTTGGCAGCAGAGTTTCTTCAGAAAGTCTCCAGAAATCTATCAATTTCTTCAAAAAGGCCGTTTTTGGCAGCAGATTTCGCTTACGGCCATACCACTTTGAGAACGCCGATCTCGTCTGATTTCGGAAGCTAAGCAGGGTCGGGCCTGGTTAGTACTTGGATGGGAGACCGCCTGGGAATACCTGGTGCTGTAAGCTTTTTTGGTAAAAAAAAAAAAAAAAAAAAGTCTAAAAGTTTGTTCAAAAAGCCAGAAATAGTCTCTGATTTTCTTCAAAAGGCCCAGTCTTGGCAGCAGAGTTTCTTCAGAAAGTCTCCAAAAATCTATGAATTTCTTCAAAAAGGCCGTTTTTGGCAGCAGAGTTTCTTCAGAAAGTGAAGAATTTCACTTTTTTTGAATTTCTTCAAAAGGCCCGTTTTTGGCAGCAGATTTCGCTTACGGCCATACCACTTTGAGAACGCCCGATCTCGTCTGATCTCGGAAGCTAAGCAGAGTCGGGCCTGGTTAGTACTTGGATGGGAGACCGCCTGGGAATACCAGGTGCTGTAAGGATTTTTGTAAGTCTAAGAGTTTGTTCAAAAAGCCTGAAATAGTCTCTGATTTTCTTCAAAAGGCCCAGTCTTGGCATCAGAGTTTCTTCAGAAAGTCTCCAAAAATCTATGAATTTCTTCAAAAAGGCCGTTTTTGGCAGCAGATTTCGCTTACGGCCATACCACTTTGAGAACGCCCTAGAGCAAACAGGAAGTGAGTTGGCAGTTTGTAGTTTGTAGTAGGTGAGATAGGCTCACCAATTTTCCGGGGGTTTTTTTCACATTTATTTTGTTTGTTTTTTAGTTAGAAAAAGTTTTTTTGAGGAGGGTTTTTTTTGTAACCCCAAACAGTTTTTTCTGTTTGGGGTTTGAGACAACAAAATATGGATTTAACGGACAAAGAACACGGACTGGTAAAATGGATATGCGGAACCAGGATTTGTTGCAGACATGACTGAAAGGAATATAAATGAAAGAAATGGAGAAAACAATAATGAAACATGGGCGATGGTGGTTTCAAGGAGGAAACAAGAAGGAAAAACAAATGGACAAGAACGGAAAGGAGATCTACAATCAACTGAAGGTATTGGAATTGAGAAAGAAGTTGGAGAAAAAAGAAATGATTTATCTCAACGACAACAAATGATAAATAAATTAAGCAAACAAACAAGGTATCAGAGGGAATACAAGAAAGAAGCAACATTAACAATGACTGTTAAATATATAGAAAATATAACAATACTAATGATAATTAAAGCAGTTGAAGAGAAATTTGGAATGGGAAAACTGATCGGACTGAGAAGAAAAAATAATTATGATTTTGAAATGACTATGGAAAGTGAGATGGACTGTGATTTGCTGTTGAATGGAATAATGATTAACGGACAAGAATGTGAGATAAGGAAACTGTGTGCAACAGAAAGAATGATGTCTTTCTTGAGTCTGCCCAGCTATATAGAAGATGAGGAAATCAGTCAAATACTTATCAATTGGGGTGTAACTCCTATTCTACCTCTAAGAAGAAGATATCATCCGGGGACAACGCTGGCGGACGGAACACGATTTTTGAGGGTAAAGTTTCCACAAGAGGTGACGTCTTTACCATACAACACAAGCTTCATGACTGAAGAAGGAGTGCAGTACTTCAGAGTGATTCATGATAATCAAGTGAAGACATGCAGGATCTGTGCAAGTCCGGAGCATGAAAAAAAGGACTGCCCACAATTCACATGCAGAAACTGTCTTGAGCAGGGGCATTATGCGCGAGACTGTAAAGTCCCGCGGTGCCAAGGCTGCCATAAGACAATGTTAAGATGCAGATGCGAGATAGAAGACGAGGAAAATGAAGATCCAGGAATGGAAATACAAGAGGTGATGGGAGTTACAACAATTGAAAGTTTAAATGACTCACAAAGGCAGACACAAGGAGAGGATGATAAACAAGATAACGAGGAAGAGGAGAACACCAACATAGATGAGAATAAAGAAAAGAATGAGGATGAAGAACAAGGAATGGAGATGGGAGGAGGAGCGAACAAAGAGGATATAAAGTTGATTAAAAAAGGATTTTCCAAGGAACAGGACGATGTGGACACTAATGAACTGGACTACGAAAAAGGACAAGAAAAAGAAAAAGCTGAGGATAAGGGAATAAAGACACTGACTGAGGTAAGAGGAGCAGACAATGGGGGGGAAATTTGTGGAATGGAAAACAAAGGAAAAGAAAGACTGAATAGAGGTGTAAAAGCAAGAAAAGGTGGCTTAGAAATTCAACAGGTTCTTAAAAAGCAGAAGATAAGAAGAGGAGAGCTAAAGGAAAGACTGGAGAGGAGGAAAGCTGAAATGGGTGAAGTAAAATATACTTTTCTGAAAGACAATGAAACGGATTGAATGGTGGGTTTTGGTTTTTCCAATCTTTTCTTTAATGAGCTCTATATCTATTGTATCGCTGAATGCTAGAGGATTATCCAAATGTCAAAAGTTTGAAAGATTAATGTGTCTGACCAAAAAATGTGATGTGCTATGTTTACAAGAAACGAAATGGGAAGATAAAATAAGTGATGAAATTAGAAAATTATGGAACGGAGAAATATATAGTAATTGTGATATGGAAAGGAAGAGAGGGGTAGCTATTTTAATAAGAAAAGGGGTATTTGAAGAAGTAGATATAGATTATAAAGACACAAAGGGAAGAATAATAATTGTAAAATTTTTGTGTAATGGAAAGGAAATGAAAGTGTGTAATATACATGAACCAAATGATGAAAGAGATCAATTTCATTTTTACAGGGATATGAATGAGTTAATAGAAAAACATGACAACATTATGGTGTTAGGTGATTTTAATACTGTAATACAGATAATTGTAGATGATTCAATGGGATTTAGAAGAGATAGAGAGAGGAATGAACTACATAACATAATGGAGAAATATAATATGGTGGATGTGTGGAGAGAGAGGAATGGTATGAAAAGAGAATATTCAAGAAGACAAATTGTTGACAGAGTTCTAAAGCAAAGTAGAATAGACTTATTTTTATGTAAGAACAAGGAAGCATATTATGTCACAAAGGCTTCTTACAAAAATTATAGTGAGAGTGATCATGATTTTTTATGGATATTGATGAATTTAATGAGACTGATAAAGGACCGGGGGTGTGGATATTAAATACAGAACTTCTAAAAAATGAAATATACAGAATTGAAATAGAAAGCATAATAATTAACAGTGTAAATGATGAAATGTATGAAATGGAAAAAGGATTTTGGTGGGACATTCTAAAAAAAAAGAATAAAAAAAATTCTCAATGGAATATTCAAAAAAATTGCAAAAAGTCAAAAAGATGAAAGAAAATAAGATCAAAAAAGAGTGGGATGAAGAAATGAGGAAAGTAAATGAGCATGATGAAAATATTGATAAGATAATAGAATTACAGGAAGAATTAAAGAAAATAGAAGAAGAGAAGTGTAAAGGAGCAATAATAAGAAGTAGGGCGAAAGACATTATAGATGGAGAAAGAAGTACAAAATATTTTTATGAATTAGAAAAAACAAGACAGAGAGCGGATATAACAAAAAGTATTAAAACAGAAGATGGGAGGATTGTAGAAAATAAAACAGGAATTTTAGAAGAAGTCAGATAATTCTATAAGGATTTATTTACCAAAAATGAGATAGTTTTAGAGGATGAGGAATTTGTATTAAGTAAAATACAGGTTAAAGTTAATGAGGGAGACAAGGAAATGTGTGAGAGTGAGATTACGGAATTAGAAATAGGAATTGCAATTGATCAATTGATAAATGGTCAAAGTCCAGGAATAGATGGATTAACAGCTGAATTTTATAAGGTTTTTAAAGATGTGTAATGTCCAATTTTAAATGAAATATTTATAGATATTTTTAGAAAAGGGAATTTAACTAATAGTATGAAGAAAGGTATGGTGAAAATAATTTACAAGAAAAAAGGTGATAAGAGAGACCTAAAAAACTACAGACCACTAAGCATGTTGAATACAGATTACAAAATATTAGCCAAAATTTTAGCCAATCGATTGAAAATAGTAGTACCAAATATAATTACTACAAATCAAGCATATGCTGTTCTAAGAAGAGATATTACTGATGTCATTAACAATATAAGAGATATGATATGGTGCATGAAGGAGGAGAAAGAAACAGGATATATAATAAGTGTGGATTTAGAAAAGGCTTTTGATAGAGTTGAACACAAATATTTGATACATGTGATGGAGAGATTTGGTTTTGGGGAGAATTTTTTAAAATGGATAAAATGTTTATATACAGACATAAGTAGTTGTGTAAAAGTCAATGGTTTTTTAACTAAAGATTTTAAAATAACGAGATCAATCAGACAAGGGTGCCCTATGTCAGCATTATTATACACTATAGTATCTGAAGCTTTAGGATTGGCAATAGACCAGGAAAAGAACATAAAAGGAATACGCATAAAAGGAGAAGAATCAGAACAAAAAATATTTCAATATGCAGATGATACGACATTGTTTGTAAAAGATATTAAAAGTATGGATAAAGCAATGGAAGTTTTAGAAAGTTATTGTAAAGGAACAGGGGCAAAAGTTAATAAAGAAAAAACTACATACATGAAAATTGGATTACCGAATGATTTACTGAATAAAATGCAATTTAAGGAAGAGAAGAAGAATATGAACATTTTAGGTATAAGGGTTGGAGAAAATGAAAATGAAATAAGGAAAGTGGTATGGGAGGAGGTTTTAAAAGGAATGGAGAAGAGGTTAAATTTCTGGAAATTAAGAGGCTTATTTTTAAAAGGGAAGGTTTTAGTTATTAATTCTTTGTTTTTATCAAAAATGTGGTATGTATTGGGTTCTGTGAGTTTGCCTATATGGGTGTATAAGAAAATTAAATCTATTGTTTTAAACTTTTTATGGGAGGGGAAACCATCGAAAATTGCTTATGACACTCTAATTGGAAAGGTGGAGGAAAAGGAGGGTTGGGACTAATAGATCCATTAATAAGAATGAAAAGTATAAGAATAAAAACTGTTAATAAATACTGGAAACGGGAAATATGCGTGGAAGGGTGTAATGAACTATTTTTTAAATAAATGTGGAAAAATGGGAGATGATGTTTTATGGATGAAGCTAAAAGAAAACATGATGAACGGAATACCGGAGTTTTATAAAGAGGTTGTAAAAGCATGGGGTGATTTTAGAAAGCATGTTGTTTGTACGTCTTTTAACAGGGAAGAGATTTTAAGGCAACCATTGTTTTTAAATAATCATATTAAAAAGGGAAATGACACCATTTTTTATAAAAAATGGTTTTATGCGGGGATTAAGCAAATAAAAGATATCTTGTATGAAGTGATACCTGGTTCTGTACCGGTGCAAGTAAGAGAAAATTGTAGAAAATTGTAGAAAATTATAAAAAATGAAACTAAAACAGTCTTAGAAAAACAATACAAACAAATGAAAGAAGTAATACCGGAAGAATGGATAAATATTATAGAAGGTACAGAAGAAACAAAGTGTAATGATGGAATGATGATTGATTTTAAAAGTAATGACAAACAGCATGCTTTTAAAGATGGTATTTTAAAGATGTTTTATTCTTGTTTATGTAAAGATGTTTTTATCACACCAAGAGCAGAAGGATATTGGCAAAGATTGTACCCAAGCATGGAAACTAAGAAAACATGGAAAAATCTGAGAGCTTGGTGGAAAAGTCCAATTTTAGAAAACTTTGATTACATTAAGACATAATTGTTTATTAAGTGAAATGAGACTGTGTAAAATTGGAATGGCAAGTGATGCAATATGCAAGGTATGTAATAGGGAAGATGAAGGATTGATACATATTTTTTTTAAATACACAGGCTTAAAATGTTTTATAAAAAAATTAAAAGAAATGACAAGTAAATTGGGGGTAGAACAAAGATGTATTGATGAAGAATGGGAAACAATGTTTTTATTTGGTTCTGAAGGTAATTTTAAGAATGTGTGTTTTTTAAATTTGATATTAACCGTTGCTAGATTTGTAATTTGGAGCAGAATAAATATTGTCAAACAAAAGAAAACAAAAATACCTGTGTGCAAACTTTTTAAGGTGAAGATGTGTTTTATTTTAAATGTTTTGTTTGATTACTGTAATATGAATGAAGAGAAAGATGTTTTTGTCAAAACTTTTGTACATGATAACCCATTTATTGAAATGACATGGTTCCAGAATGTGATGCAGACTGTTTTTAAAATGTATTAACATGTTTTAAATTAAAAAAAAAAATAATTAAATAAAAAATAAAAAATAAAAAAAAAGGAACGCCCGATCTTGTCTGATCTCGGAAGCTAAGCAGAGTCGGGCCTGGTTAGTACTTGGATGGGAGACCGCCTGGGAATACCAGGTGCTGTAAGCTTTTTTGGTAAAAAAAAAAAAAAAAAAAAAAAAGAGTCTAAAAGTTTGTTCAAAAAGCCAGAAATAGTCTCAGATTTTCTTCAAAAGGCCCGGTCTTGGCAACAGAGTTTCTTCAGAAAGTCTCCAAAAATCTATGAATTTCTTCAAAAAGGCCGTTTTTGGCAGCATATTTCGCTTACGGCCATACCACTTTGAGAACGCCCGATCTCGTCTGATCTCGGAAGCTAAGCAGAGTCGGGCCTGGTTAGTACTTGGATGGGAGACCGCCTGGGAATACCAGGTGCTGTAAGCATTTTTGGGCGACTACGCCGCTGATTTCGTTTGGCTGTGACGGGCAAACGCTTCCGAAAATCAAAAATCCTTCTAGTAACTTTTGTGAGGCTTGGTCCAAGGATCATGGACGTCTAGTTTCGTGAAGTTCGGACCAAATTTGTGACCTGTGAAACTTTAGATTGGCTTTCTGTTCAATCCAAAAATGGCGGACAAACGACATGGACTCGTGATGTCATCTTCGCGAGCAACTTACACCGGTACTGACTGGACATTTTAAAGTTGGAATGGTGTCTCTGTCTCAAAGGGCCTAGGCGCAGGAGCTGGCCAAAATTTTTCTCCCGGGAATAATAATAATAACTAGAAAAATGCATTTCCGGAGGAACTGCAAAGTGTGCTTGCTCGGGTGCAGTGCACTAACGTTAGCAGGTAGTGGATAGATGCGAGATGCGAGAAAAAATGCGAGAATGCGAGAAAAAATATGTAAAACTGTCTTTTATTTTTGAATTTAATTCCTCAATCAGCGCAGGACCGGCATTTTCTGTCTTCCGCTGAGCCCTGCCCGTAGACAGATCATATGTTTTACGCTGTCAATGCAGTGGTCTGCGTTGCGCTGATCTTATTTACACTATCGACTCGAGTGTAGGTGCAGCATTCTAACATTGAGTCATAATGAGCTGTTTGTGAAGAAATTATCCGCTTCCAAATTATGTCATTTTAATCACGAAATTGAAACATTAAAAAACAATTTGCTCTTTATGGTGTGCGAGTGATAGAGCGCGGCAGCAGCAAATCATCAGCTTGCAGCGTAACAACATTGAATGCTCGGCCGAACAGCTGATCATAGCTGTACAGGGCGCCTTATTATTTTCCATCTCCATAAATACATCTAGTAGTAAAGCTAATGCAAGGGCTAGAAATCAATTAATCTTTTGCTGATACTTCCTTAGCTGTGTCTGAAACCGCTCACTCGTTCACTAATCCCGTATAGTGAATGGCAGTTGAGTGCACTACATCAGCAAAGAATTCGGACGCTGACATAATTATCACGCACCAGAGAGCTCGGACAATTTGTCATAAACATTACCTACCCATCTTTAATATTTCCTTTTTTTGGCTGTATGAATTGTATGTAACAATTGTATGTATGTATTTTTCACGTTTATTGCGTTATTTGATTAAAAAAAAGATAATAAAAACACTTGCTTGTCATATTTATTTACTTTTTACATTTATATGTGAAAATAAAAGAGAACAAAACACTACACAACACATTTGTTTATTCAAATATAGATATAACGGTATATATAAATAAATAACCAGGCGTCTGGTCTTATAAATGATTGTTTTCTAACTCGCGTGTACCGTTGCCATGGTGACATTTTTGTTTATTTTTCATTCGCGCTCTATCGCCTTATTGTGTTGGATTGTGGGAAATAGTGTCTCAGCAAGTGTACATCGTATGTACACTCGAATTCAGAGAGGATTGGGTAAAAGTAGTGAAGAATGGAGCGAATGATGTCGTTCACTCAGAATTCGGACACCTCTACAAAATGGCCGACACCCTAAATAGTGCACTATATAGTGGATAGGGAGCGATTTCAGACACAGCTCTTGTCATCATGGAGCGTGCAGTTCATGGTTGCATAGCAACGACAGACGCCACAGGAGAACAAGCGCTTGTGGAAAAGAGACAGCGGCGCGCTCGCGCTTTCCACTTGTTTTTACACATCTAATGTGCGTTCCATTCGACAGGGTCCATATGCAGTGTTCACTGCTCCCCTACTCCCTGAGCACGGAATATCAGTTGAAGTAGACTTCACTGACAATAACCGCTCATTTGAAACGCCCTGCAAATGTCATCAAAGAAAGTCAACGACGGAGTCGCGCAGATTATGATATAACATAGGACTACATTCATATTTTAATTTTTATTATTATATTATATATTTACAATTATATTGCACTATTTTACAACTACCTAAAATAAAATCACTTTACTTCACAAACTAGCTGGCTGCATTCACTGAGGTAAATTATAATCATCAAAAATAGTATATGTAATATTCACAACAATAACCGTTAAAAATACTGTCATTTGTATAACAATGGCGAAATGTATGAATACTTACACACATACGTAAACTCCTCCATCGTTAGTTATGACCGTTCTGACTGGTGATGACCTGATGCGCGAAATGACAGTTGGGTGATCATGGCTCTCCACTTCCTGTGAAGTGATGTATCGATGTTCCCTTATTCCCTATGCCGTGCGCAGTGCCCTTCGAACTGAACATGTTCGCTCCCTTCGGATTAGAATCTAACTTAAGATGGCGGAAAACCCTGTGAAGTCCACTTCGCAGTCCACTTACGGTCAAATGGAACGCACCTGTTGATTGTTTGAGCATGTGACTGCGCGTTTCTCCTTGTTTTCTATTGTTATGCGCAGCATATTTCCCGTGCGCAAAAACACAGCCACAGACAATGAATTGTTTGTTCGGTTAGAGAAGAAGAGCATGATGTATTTTGTATAAAGGTTTTTTTTTTTCTTTGTTATTAACTGCTTTGAGAACTGGAAATGCACAATTCATGCATACAAATCTGTATATATTAATAAATGAAGATGATTAAAATAGACCAATGCAAAAAACGAAATTCATGCCTGCATTTATTAAGACAAACCTAGTAAAAACGAATGCAGTCTATACACTGACTTGGCAGCTCTGTGAAATGTAATACAACAGTGCCACCTACTGTCTAAATGCATTAACATTAAAAGTGTGAGGTGAACTCTTGCATAGACATAGGTAAATGGGTTTGTCTATTAGTCTGAAATAAAACATTTAAAAAAAAAAATCAGATCTTGTGCTTCCTCACATTGGAGTCCCGAGTTCATGTATAAAGTTTGGTTTCGATACGTGACAGCGTTCCTGAAATATGAACTACTTCCTGTTTGGCGACTACGCCGCTGATTTCGTTTGGCTGTGACGGGCAAACGCTTCCGAAAATCTAAAATCCTTCTAGTAACTTTTGTGAGGCTTGGTCCAAGGATCATGTACGTCTAGTTTCGTGAAGTTCGGACCAAATTTGTGACCTGTGAAACTTTAGTTTCACTTTCTGTTCAATCCACTATGGCGGACAAACGACATGGACTCGTGATGTCATCTTCGCGAGCAACTTACACCGGTACTGACCGGACGTTTTAAAGTTGGAACGGTGTCTCTGTCTCAAAGGGCCTAGGTGCAGGAGCTGGCCAAAATTTTTCTCCCGGGAATAATAATAACTAGAAAAATGCATTTCCGGAGGAACTGCAAAGTGTGCTTGCTCGGATGCGGTTCACCAATGTGAGCAGGTAGTGCCTTAGGGTGTGTTGAAGTTTGTTTGATCTGAGAATTTCAACAATACTTGTTTTTTTAGGGTTGGCCAAAAAGGTTAACAGTTTTGTGCATTAAGAGTCATGTCTGCAATATAGACAAGTGCCAGTGGTATGGTTTATGTGGGTTGGCTGTTGGTTTTGAAATATTTGGTTATGAATATACAGCAGTAGGGGTGTAACGGTACGTGTATTCGTACCGGACCGTTTCGGTACAGGGCTTTCGGTTCGGTGCACGTGTGTACCGAATGACTGAATGCAATATTTTGTGTGCGGAACATAGGTACATTTTCGTGTTTCCACACGAACATATTAAATGGCGGAAGTGTCCGCGTTCAGCGCAAATTCCGCCCAGCAGCTGATTCTAATGTTTTACCAGTGTTTTACCCGTCGTCACTGTAACCTAAACCAATGAAATAGACTGCAAGGCGAAAAAAAGCTTTTCCGCTCCGTGTGCGCCGCCGCACTCTCCGTTCCGTGTGTGTGTGTGTCGGCCCGCTGCGCTCTCTGCTCAATGTTCGAGTCTGTGTTTGCGCTGCGCGTTCTGCTCTGTCGTTAACGGCCCAAACACTCCAATCATGTACAGATCACGCACTGGAAAAGCAAAGTCCGCTCAAATAAGGTGAAATTTCTCAGTAGTAGACTTCTGTTTGCTGAGCTGGTATAGTCATGCTGGGCAACAATGGTAAAATGACCTGCTCTGATCACATGCTCTGGTAATAATAGCTTTGTACTATAGCTTTGGACAATATTTTATTTTGATAATTAGTAAAAAAAAAAAGTAAAAAAAAAAAAGTGAAAAAAAAAAATCTTAAATTGATTATGTTGATTGATTACTGAAAAATAATAATACATTGATATATTTATGTTTAATATTATTTTAATATAGGGCTATTTTCTGTTCCTTTTTCCCCCGTGTTTCATTTAATTAGGTGATTCTAAGTTTAATTATTGATGATTATAAGCTTGGAGGAATTGCAATTAATTACAGCAAATTGTGCAATTAATTAGTTCTTTTTTTTATCGATTCCCAGCCTTAATTTTTAAATATGAGCAGGCCTACAAGCTGCGATTGGTAATGCTGCACTGTAATCATAGTTATTTATTTATATTTTTCATTATATTTTATTATGTGATATTGGTTTGAGACTGAGAGTATTTTATTTAGTGGAGAACTTTGCAGCGGTATTTTATTTCTTATTCTTTTTTTAATTTTATATCTATTTTATTATATTTTATTAAAAAGTGTTTAAAAAAGTGTAAACAAATTGTTAAAAAAAAGTTTATAGTAATAAACAACCTGCAGTTTAATGTTTGCATTTCTTTCCCTTACTGTACCGAAAATAAACCGAACCGTGACTTTAAAACCGAGGTACGTACCGAACCGTGATTTTTGTGTACCGTTACACCCCTATACAGCAGAGAGTGGGAGTGTTTTGGGTGATGAAACACTATTGAAAAGAAGTTGATAGTCTTCATTTATTGTATTCAATAAGGCAATAAAAAACTCACCCAGATCTAGACAAAATGTTGTCATTAGTCCAGTTTTTAAGTTCCTTGCGTAAAGGTTTAATCTTACACAGAGAGATAAAAAAAATGTGTTAATACACTAGTTAATACACTGGTCACGTTCACCGTCTGTTTGTGCACTACATTACCCAGGATCATCTTTGGCACACCTGCATTTACTCTCTCCGGAAAACTAATCACACACCTGTTCAAAATAAGCAGCCTCATCAACTAGCACTATAAAACACTCACCATAGCCCCAGTTAATGATAGAATTAGCGGGGTTAACTGAAAAGCTAGACACACACTCATATAGTATACACATTTACATGTACATTTAATCATAGAAGCAAACAAACAATATGGCAATAATATACAAGTACATAAACGAACTGTCCTGTTTGTGTAATGTTACAGCACTAATAGATAGATAGATAGATAGATAGATGATAGATGTGATGATGGCGCTGCTCAGCGGCTGACATGCACAAGGAAGCTCTGACTGTTTGGTATATTGTTTGTTAGTACGTTGTTTTGTTTTGTTTTTTTGATTGTTAAATTGCGGTACTTCGGTGCTAAATCGTGTTTTTGAGTGTTTCAAACGTAAACGCCGGCAATCGGACGTAAACAATGGACAGCAACATGGCTTATATGGAACTCTTCCTGGCGATCACTCTACTCTCTCTACTCCTGGCAAATGCTGAGCCATTTAGGATAACCTACGGCAGACATCAACTACTTCAGCTGGGCTTAGCAACACAGCTGCAGTGGACACCTCCAACAGACTTTCCTTTGGAATGCCTACGTCCAACTGAACAGCAATTTGACAGGACAAAGAGAAAGCGTGGTTCGAGAGGAGGAATTAAACGCCGCGTTCGTGCTAGAGGATTTAAACCTCCACTTCCAACTATAGTCCTCTCTAATGTGAGATCGCTAAGGAACAAATTAGATAAACTTCATGCCTCCACGCAATACAGGTATGAATTCAGAGACAGTTGTCTGTTATGTTTTAGTGAGACTTGGCTAAATCATACAGTGAATGATGACAGTCTTCCCTACCTGGCTTTGGTACACCGTTAAGACTTGATAGAGAACAAGAAGCTACGGGGAAATCCATTGGTGGAGGACTATGTATGTATATAAACAACAAGTGGTGTAGACACCATATCATCAGACACACCATCAATTCCCCAAACTTAGAACTCTTATCAGTTTCCTTAAGACCTACTTATTTACCGCGAGAGTTTGGGCAACTATTCGTATGTCTAGTGTATATTCCCCCTGACGCAAACTACAAAGAGGCTGTAGATGCGATATATCACCATATACAAGAATTAGAGACAGCGTCCCCAGATACTCCCAAACTTATTCTGGGTGACTTTAATGGCTGCTCTTTGTCATCTGTATTACCCCAATATCAGCAATATGTGAAGTGCGCCACGCGCGGATCAAAAATAATTGATCTATGCTATGGTAATATAAAAAATGCCTATAAAGCAGTCAACAAAGCAGCGATAGGCGGATCTGATCATAACACTGTTTTTTTGTTACCCTCTTATCGACAAAAACTGAAAAGGGAAAAACCTAAAATGACATCGGTGCGTGTTTGGGATGATGACGGTGTGACAGCTCTTCAGGGATGTTTTGACTGCACGGAGTGGAGCGTTTTTGAGTGTGCAGATCTTGATGAGCATGCGGATGTTGTCACGTCATATATTAATTTTTGTGTGGATAATGTGATCGCGACAAAACGCGTGAAACAATTTGCTAATTCAAAACCATGGATCACAACTGAAATTAAAAAGCTGTTAGCGGACAAAGAAAGAGCATTTAAAGGAAATGATAGAGGAAAGCTGATTCAGAAGGAAATACAGAAGAAAATTAAAAAAGGTAAAAGACAATATAAAGATAAAATTGAACGACAACTTCAGGAAAATAATTCGCGTATGGCATGGATCGAGGGGCATAAAAACTATCATAGGTCAAAATCACCATTCTAACAGTACGGTACACACAGTCGAGCAAGCAAATGCCCTGAATGAACACTTTGCGAGATGGGAGAATGACGCGCCAGTTAATCCAATCAGACTTGAAGGAAGAGCAAGTGCCTCAATCAGGGTGAGCTGTGAGGAAGTGGGGCGGATCTTCTCCCATGTAAGGACTCGGAAAGCTGCCGGCCCTGACAGGCTGGAAGGCACCATCCTAAAGAGCTGCAAAGAACAACTGAGCCCGGTGTTCAGAGGGTTGTACCAGAAATACTTGACACACACAAAGTCCCAAAGATATGGAAAACTGCAGAAATTGTACCACTTCCTAAGAAACATAAACCAGATGGACTGAATGATTTTAGACCAATAGCGCTCACTTCAGTTGCTATGAAATGCTTTGAGCGGATCATTTTAACTCATCTCAAAAAACAAACCAAAGAACACATGGATACATTACAGTTTGCCTATAGAGAGAAAAGAGGTGTGGAAGATGCAGTAACAACTCTCCTGAATGGAATTTATAAACATCTTGAAACACCTGCCTCTTATGTACGCATCCTATTTGCAGACTTCTCTTCAGCTTTTAACACCGTTCAGTTACCTATATTGATAGAGAAGCTGATAATCATGGGTGTAAACCTCAATCTGGTAAAGTGGATTCAGGACTTTTTAACAGGCAGACTACAGTTTGTGAGAGCGGGTCACAGCCAGTCAAAAATCATCATGACAAACACAGGAGTGCCACAAGGATGTGTTTTATCATCGCTGTTATTTATTCTGTATACTAATGACTGTGTCAGCCACCATTCCAAATGTTCATTGATTAAGTTTGCAGACGATGCTGCCTTGGTTGGGCTTTTAACAGATAACGAGCAGGACTACAGGACTGAGGTTGACCGTTTCTATGAATGGTGTAGTGAAAACTCACTAATTTTAAACATCCCAAAAACAAAAGAAATGGTGATCGACTTTAGGAAAAGGCCCCCTCCACTGCAACCTGTTACTATTCAAGAGACAGTTATTGAGATTGTAGAGGAGTACAAGTATTTGGGCACTATTATTGATCACAAACTCACCTGGTCAGCCAATACATTAGCAAGATACTCAAAAGCACAGCAGCGGCTCTTTTTCTTAAGAAAATTGCGCAGTTTTAATGCAGAGACTAGTACTCTGACATTGTTTTATTTAACTTTTATTCAGAGCGTGTTGTCTTTTGCCATCCAGTGTTGGGGGGGGGGGGGGGTCTTTCTATTTCGAACAGGAACATGCTGGACAAGGTGACAAAAATGGGTAGAAAAATTACTGGATCAGACACTAAAAGCATTACAAATCTGACTGACCAGTATACCCTTAATTTGGCATTGAGAATATTGGAAGATCCATTGCACCCACTTTGTTCAGAATTTTCCCCCCTCCCCTCTGGACGTAGATTCAGAATGCCCCGAACAAAAACTAAACGATATTGTTAAGTAAACATGCAATTTATTCTTTTATTACGCCTCATATACATGGGCGTATATGATATTAATCACCATTGTAGTTTTAGAAATGAAATATGTGTATACAATTTATTCTGTATTCTTACTAACTAACTATATAACCTATTAGAATAGGGTGTTATTAAGAAAAAGACAATGCAAATGGTTTTGTATAAGTCTTTTATTGAATCTGGTTTATTAAGAAAAAGACAATGCAAATGGTTTTATATAAGTCTTTTATTGAATCTGGTTTATTAAGAAAAAGACAATGCAAATGGTTTTGTATAAGTCTTTTATTGAATCTGGTTTATTAACAGAATAGGTACCTGTTAGTTTTAAAATAATTACATTATAAATACTTTGCTTGTATATCTGGTTGTACCCCGTTTATTACCCCAAACTTAACATATTGTTCCCTTATACCTACACGGAGGTACACTATAATTACAGAAACGTACACCGTAATTTCGGTTTACTTACGCAGTTGTTTGCGGGTCGTAATATAAAGTGTTACCAGTCGTTGTTGCTCAAGGCTTAAGTCTGTGCAGTCGGAAGATATTGGGGTGAATTGACTGGCGAAGCCCTGAGTGTGTAATAACATCGTGAATGGTTTTACAGTGAAGTTGGTTGAAAGCCACGAGCGTCTCTCACACACGATAAAGGGTGCGTGTTGAACATACTCCTCTGCGGGCTATTAAGGGATGATGGAGCCCACAGGCTAATTTAAAACTAAACAAAATTGTAGCCTACGCACGCTACTGTTGCTGAAATCGTCTGATATCACCCACTTGGATTGGCTAGCAAAGTCCAACTGCGTCCTGTAAAATGCGGGGTGGGTTGCAGTGGAGGTGGTTAAGCCGAGCATCTCTCAGACGACAAGGGTGTTGAAAATGGCAAATAGACTCCTCTTGAAAGACAAATAATGGAAAAAAATGACCTCCTATGTTAGGTGTAGGCATAGGCGTACTTTGCGGGTGGGGCGGGTGGGACATGACCCCACCACTTTTTGCCAGGGTCGATATTGTCCCCACCACTTTTTAAAACATCTCGCGGCACGAATGTACTAATTCAACAAATAAATAAAATATCTCCAGTTAACTGGCAGAGCATTCATTTCGTTCGTTTTTTAAATAAGAGCCGATCTAGCGCTGAAATGTGTTTTTTAAAATCAAGTGATCAAAGTGCTCGTTGCCGCTGTGATCCGTTGCGAAGACTCTAGAATACTCCGTCCATGTCCCTGCTTGATATACAACCACTGATGAACATAATTGGTTTTGATGAGAAAAAAAAAACGATACAAGTGCGGATTCAAACTCAGAACCTCTGACATGCTTGGCGAAAGTTCTACCACTGGACCATTAACCTGTTAACCGTTGCCAGTGCGCCCGCTTTTTTTTTTTTTTTTTAGTTCAAAGTTACTATCAGATTTAATGTTATACCTTGACAAACTATACATCATTAAAAAGATATAAGACTCAAGTTTCAGTAGTTGACCACTATTGTATTCTGAGAAACTCATAGTGACAGTTATGTCTTAATTTGTGTCAGGAGTTATGAAATGAAAAAACGAGTCGATACCTAGCCCACCGGCAACTATAGTTGCCGCAGTACATAGTTGTCATTTTCCTTTTGTAAATATTTTTCTAGATGTTGTCCATGTTTTATTTCTCAATGAAATGCAAGCAAACAACCAAATAAAGGATTTCAAGAGAAAAAAAAAAGGTATTCACTTCCTCCCTGTCACATGAGGCTGTCAACTTCCTACCCCTATTTCCAGGAAGCAGGGCGAAGGCAAACGCTCCCAAAGAAAGGTCATTTTTATGTTACTAATAAGTATTTTTTGTTGACATATATATATCTACATAATCATGAAGGTCTCAAGAATCAGCCAAACAAAACAAATCTTACAAGAGATCTATAGTTTTTTGTATACTTAGTCAAAAGTCCAAGCGGCAACTATAGTTGCCGATGGGCAAATGCCTTGTAAGTACATATATCATGGGAAAATGGGGTATACTGTGTTAATAGGTTAATAAATCAAGTTTATTGGTCTTGTTTAGTGCATAAACATAACTTAACCCTTTAAATGACATCTCTATATAGATATATTTTTTTCTTCATTCTATTTATTTGTATTTATTTATTTTCATTTACCTTTTTGATACACAATGCCCTGTTATGGCTGCACTTTGTTCTGCACTATGTTCCACAACTTTAACCCTTGTGCGCTGTTCGTTTGCGGTTTACAGTCAGGCTGTTTGGGGTCTGAGAGACCCCAGGCAACAAAATGTTATTTTGTAACAATATATATATTTTAAACAAATGTAATTTTACTCAGTTTATTAATGTTTTTACTCTTCGTTTGGACATTTTTACTCCACAAAATGTTCAAAAAAAGAAAAGAAAAATTCTCCCAAAAAAAAAAAAAAAAAAATTGCCTTATAAAATACCCACATTTCTAACTTTCATTCATGGGGATAACATGGATAATTTGACATGGTTTAGTGTAAGATTTTTGGCCAAATCTTGGAAAATGCAGTTTTAAAAGTAAAAAAAAAAAAAATCCCTTTAACCAGTAGATGGCTGCAGAGCTCTAAAAGTACTAAAAGTTTCAAACTAAAAGACATCTTTTCACAAGTTTTTCCAGTTAGATTCATATCTACATATAATGAAATCACAACTATAACAATAAAAGTTACTTTTTGTCAAATTTTGGCAGTTTTTGTAGTAGTTTGGCAGTTTACTGAAAAAAATCAGATTTTCAATAATGTTCTATTATGATTAGAATCAAACCTGATCAGGATGTTACAAAGAGAAAAAAGTTGGAGTTTTTAGAGTTTTTCATATAATTCTACAAATTTAAAGTGTGCCACTTCATTTCTGTCTGTGTGTTCTGTGTTGTTTCTGATTTTGCGGATGAATTTTGTCCATTGATCAAATTCATTTGATTCTAATCATAATATAACATTTTTTTTGTTATATTTTTATAAGTGCCTAAACTTTGACAAAAAGTAACTTTTTTTATTATAATTGTGATTTAATTATATGTAGATATGAGTACAACTGGGAAAACTTGTGAAAAGATGTCTTTCAGTTAGTCAAAAAGCAAATAGCAAATAGTGGTGCTCTGCAGCCATCTACTGGTTAACCCTCTACTGCATGAATTTTGATGACACATGATAAAAATTATTTCACATCATTTCCTGGCTCATTTGGGAACATTTTATTGATTTATTGAAAAATGTCCCTCCCCCAACCCCCCCAACCCAAAATATTTTTTTGTTGCCTGAGGGCAACGTTATGCAACAATGGTAAAGAATCATAGAGAAAATTATCATTATACAATTCTCAGAGAGCAATACAAAAATAAATGATTTCTTGACATTTTTTTATTATTTTTTTAAGTAAAAAGGGAAAAACACTTGAAACACATCAATATACTTGATTTGATACAGACATAGGTTTGTATCATGTAGTGCGTCATGTCATATCATGTACTTCATGTATCCTAATCAACCCCATATACACTACTGTATAATGACAAAAGTATTGGGACCCCTCCAAATCATTGAATTCAGGTGTTCCAATCACTTCCATGGCCACAGTTGTTTAAAATCAAGAACCTAGGCATACAGATGCTTCAACAAACACTCTCAGGAGCTCAGTCAATTCAAGCGCGGTGATAGGTTGCCACCTGTGCAATAAGTCCATTCGTGATATTTCCTCACTACAAAATATTCCACGGTCAACTGTTAGTGGTATTATAACAAAGTGGATGCAATTGGGAACAACAGCAACTAGGCCACAGAGTGGGGTTAGTGCATGCTGAGGCGCACAGAAGTCGCCAACTTTCTGCAGAGTCAATAGCTACAGACCTCCAAACTTTGTAGAGAGCTTCATGGAATGGGTTTCCATGGCTGAGCAGCTGCTTCCAAGCCTTACATCACCAAGTGCAATGTAAAGTGTGGGATGCAGTGGTGTAAAGCACGCCGCCACTGGACTCTGGAGTGACCAATCATGCTTCTCTGACTGGCAATCCAATGGACGAGTCTGGGTTTGGCAGGAAAACGGTACTTGCCTGACTGCATTGTGCCAAGTGTAAAGTTTTGTAGAGGGGGGATTATGGTGTGGGGTTGTTTTGTAGAGGGGGGATTATGGTGTGGGGTTGTTTGGTGGAGGGGGGATTATGGTGTGGGGTTGTTTTTCAGGGGTTGGGCTTTGCCCCTTAGGTCCAGTGAAAGGAACTCCTAATGCTTTAGCATACCAAGACAATTTGGACAATTTCATGCTCCCAACTTTGTGGGAACAGTTTGTAGATGGCCCCTTTCTGTTCTAAAATGACTGTGGATGCTGCACATTAGTGTCACTTTGGTGACTTTGGTCGTTCCTGTGCACCCAGGAACCCTACATCTTCCCTACTTGTAACACATTATTTGCCATTGTGAGGTATTGTCCAAGACATCCTTGAAAAGTACCCCTTATGGCATAACGTTGCCCTGAGGCAACAAAAAGAAAAACTGAATTTGTGAACATGCAAAATAAAAAAAAATTCACAAAACCTGCCAAAAGGCTTCTCTACACCTTCATACACACACACATATTTTTTATGTACAGTTCATGTCATTTTAAATATGATTACTAAAGCAAATAATCTTGCTTTCATCTCACACCATGTGCTCCTGTGACCATGTGTCAGAAAAGGACGTCCCGCCTTCAAATGGTGCTTGATAGTGACTTCCAAACCTTATTGGACTGTTCTTTGATACTTTTTCAAACATTCTAATTGGTTGCAATCATTTAAAGAAAAATGTACTGAACACAGGGCTTAAGAAAACGTACTCGGTTACTAACGTAACCTCGGTTCTCTCTAGAAGAGGGAACGAGTACTGCGTTTGAATAAACGCTGCGGGAAAAGTCTCTTTTCACGAAATACTGAAGCAAAATTATCCTTAATTTTCATATTTGTAAAACGCATTGCAGCAGTGCACAGCCATGGCGAGACGGCTCGCTCACTCATTGGCTGTTCTGCGGCAACTGCATGAGCCTATCGAGCGAGGGCTGATGCAACATCAGACCAATGAGAGCGCTTCGCGCGCTCCTCGTCACATCCCGCCGAAACGGGTGTGGCCATCCCCTATAAAAGGAGCTCGAGTAGGCTGATTCAACTGGTTTTCATCGCCGAAGCGAACCAGAGCGAACCGCGCGCACGGCAGGGAACGCAGTACTCGTTCCCTCTTCTAGAGAGAACCGAGGTTACGTTAGTAACCGAGTACGTTCTCTTACGAGAGTTCTCTCGTACTGCGTTTGAATAAACGCTGCGGGAACCACTTGTAAGACGCCGTGCGTGCTGGGATGAGAAAACACCGACCACTGGAAGCTAGTCCAGGTATACAGTGCATAATCACCCGGTAGACTCGGAGAGTCTGGAGGGGGGGGGGACAACCACCCTCAGATAGCTGCGTCCTAAGACGCGGTATGACATCACATAGGCAGGGGAAGGCCTGGCTAATGTGGGAAATGTGGGTCTTACGCAAATTTGCCCAGATATATGCGCCCTTAGGCGCGAAACAGCGCCACATAGGCAGGGGGAAAAACCTGGCTGATGTGGGAGATGTGGGTCTTACGTAATTTCGCCCAATGGATGCGCCCTTAAGCGCGATACAACGTCACATAGGCAGGGAGAGCCTGGCTAATGTGGGAAATGTGGGACTTACACACTTTCGCCCAAATAGGTGCGTTCTAGACGCGATATAACATCACATAGGCAGGAGGGAGCCTGGCTAATGTGGGAAAACATGGGTCTTACACAATTCTGCCCAGAGAACTTCGGCGGCGCTGTGCGTCTGCGATATCAGTGCCGTGTTTAGACAGCTGACTCGAATACGCCGAAAATACTTGGCTTGCAAGTGCGGTGAAGTATTCGGTGGCGTTGTGCGCCTGCGAAATCAGTGTCGTGGTAGACAGCTGATACGGCTAAACCGAAAACAACCTGGCCTGCAAGGCGGGAACTTCTAGGTTGTAGAACCTTATGAATGTAGACGGCGAGGCCCAGCCCGCCGCCGTACATATTTCCTGTAAGGAAATCCCGCTAGACCAGGCCCACGATGAGGCAACGCCTCTCGTGGAATGCGCTCTAATGCCCAACGGGCACTGAAGGCCCTTGGTAGTATAAGCCATTGTTATGGCGTCAACCACCCATCTGGACAGGCTCTGTTTCGAAACAGCCGTTCCCTTGGAACGTCCACTGAACGAGACAAAGAGCTGCTCCGTCTGTCTGAAGGCAGCGGAGCGGGACACATAAGCTCTTAAAGCCCTAACGGGGCAAAGACAGCTCGAGTCCCCTTCCTCGTTTGACCCCGGCAGGGCAGACAGGGAAATAACCTGAGCCCTAAACGGAGTGTTGAGGGATTTCGGCACGTAGCCGTGCTTAGGTTTGAGTATGACTTTGGAGTCATTGGGCCCAAACTCCAAGCACGTTGGACTCACAGAGAGCGCGTGCAGATCGCCTATGCGCTTCACCGAAGCGAGGGCCATCAAAAACACCGTTTTGAAAGACAGATGTTTGAGGCTAACAGATTGGATAGGCTCAAAGGGGGGGCCTTTCATGGCTGCCAAGACCGTAGAAAGGTCCCACACCGGGACTGAGGGAGGTCTGGGGGGATTCAGCCTCCTAGCTCCCCTGAGGAAGCGGATGACTAAATCGTTCCTTCCCAGTGACTGGCCTGGCGTTGCTGTCGAGCACGCTGCGATAGCCGCCACATAGACTTTGAGCGTGGAAGGGGATCTGCCCTTATCCAACAGCTCTTGTAGGAAGGAGAGAACCTCCGTCACCTCACAATCGAGGGGTGACAGGCCCCGAGCTGTACACCAGCTGGAGAAAACCAACCACTTCGAGGCATAAAGCCGCCTGGTGGAAGGCGCTCTAGCCTGAGTGATGGTGTTCAGCACTCCATCCGTGAGGCTAACGGGTAACCGTTGAACGTCCACGCATGAAGGGACCACAGCTCTGGGTGTGGGTGCCAAATCGAGCCCCTGGCCTGCGAGAGGAGATCTCTCCTCAATGGCACTGGCCATGGAGCGGAGTCTGCTAACTGCATCAGGACTGGAAACCAGGCTTGGTTGTCCCAGAACGGTGCTATAAGCAGTACTGGGCATTTCACTTCCCTGACTCGCTCCAGCACCTGGGGTAGGAGGGAGACTGGGGGAAACGCGTATAGCGGGCAGTGCGGCCACTTGTGGGACAGCGCGCTGTCGTTCTTTGAAAAGAACACGGGGCAATGAGCGTTTTCTGGGGACGCGAATAGGTCCACCTCCGCTCTGCCGAATCTCTGCCACAACAGCCGGACTGTTTGTGGGTGTAGAGACCATTCGCCCGTGGGAACATTGTTCCTGGACAGCCTGTCTGGACCCAGGTTGAGTGTCCCGGGCACATGCACCGCTCTCAGCGAGCTCAGGTTGCGCTGAGCCCATATTAGGAGGCGCTCGGCCAGCCTGTAAAGGGAACTGGAACCGAGACCGCCTTGGCGATTTATGTAGGACACCACGGCCGTGTTGTCCGAGCGGACTACGACGTGTTGGTCCTTGATGTGGGGACAAAAGCGCGTCAGCGCGTTGTGAACTGCTAGCATTTCCAGGTAGTTGATATGATGGAGCTTTTCTCGTTCTGACCAGAGGCCAAAGAACGGCCTGCCCTCGAGCAGCGCTCCCCATCCCGAGGTGGATGCGTCCGTAGACACCACTTTCACTCTCGAGGAAGTCCCCAGGCTTACACCTGAACGGTACCAATCGCACGCCGCCCATGGTTTCAGGGCTGCTGCGCAGTCTTGATCGACTTTGAGGCGCAATCGGCTGAGTGCCCACGCTCCGCGTGGCACTCGCGCTTTCAACCAGAACTGCAGAGGGCGCATGCGAAGCAGGCCCAGCTGGAGAACTGATGATGCTGAGGCCATGAGGCCCAGCATCCTCTGAAAACGTTTGAGCGGGATAATCGCACCGCAGCGGAAGGACCTCGCTGCGTGCTGTATGCGCAGCGCGCGCTGTTGCGACAGCCGCGCCGTCATAGAACGAGAGTCCAGAACGATGCCCAGAAACGAAATAGTTTGGCTGGGGTTCAAGGAGCTCTTCGTCCAATTGATCGTGATACCAAGATTCTCGAGGTGATCGAGTAACATGGTTCTGTGCTCCACGAGCTGAGATCGTGATTGAGCTATGATCAGCCAGTCGTCCAAATAGTTCAGCACTCGCATGCCCCTGAGTCTGAGGGGGGCGAGCGCTGCGTCCATGCACTTCGTAAATGTACGGGGTGCCAGGGACAAGCCGAATGGGAGGACTGTATACTGGTATGCCCGACCCTCGAAGGCGAATCTCAAGAATCGCCTGTGGCGTGACGCTATCTGTATTTGGAAATACGCGTTCTTTAGATCTATCGACATAAACCAGTCTTCTCGGCGAATGTGCGCGAGGATTTTGCTGGTCGTGAGCATTTTGAAACTGCGTTTCACTAAAGCTCTGTTTAGTCGTCTTAGATCTAGTATGGGTCTGATACCACCGTCCTTTTTGGGGACTAGGAAGTATCTGCTGTATAGCCCCCCTTCGCTTTGAGCTTGGGATACATGTTGTATCGCCCCTTTGCTCAACAGTTTTGATATTTCGGCGCGAAGTAGGTGTGCTACTTCTGAATTCACCGTAGTTTCGACGCGCGCTGTGAAGCGTGGAGGGCGCCGACAAAACTGTAGCGAGAAGCCTCTCTTTATAATGTCTAGCACCCAGTCCGAAACCCCTGGAAGCGCGGCCCATGCGTCTGCATGGCCGGCTAGGGGTTGGATGCGAAGCGCGCTCTGTTCGCTGTGCGACGGCGGCGCTTCGGGGCGCGCTAGCATAGGCGTTACGCCTGTGACATTTGAGGCGGGGAGCGCGCGTAATACAGCGGGCAACACGCTCATCCTCGACCCCGCTACAGTGTTTATCTGAACGAGGGAGGTCTGAGAAGGTCTCATGGGACTCATGCAGCCTACAAGTGAACGTGGGCGGGGACCTGGCACGTTTACTGCTTTGGCCGCGCTGTCTGCTTGAACAGAGCGGGCGCTCACAGGTCCCGTTTTTACAGGGAGCCTGTGGCTTGCCAGACATAGCGTTTGTGGGCACTGGGAAGTGGGCACTTTGACTATGTTTGTGGCGCGATCGAACTGCGTCGATCTTATGAGTACGGGCCCTGTGTGCAGGGCTGTGCTTGTGTGTAGGGATGGGCACAGGGAAGTGGGCATCAACACTATATTTATAGCACCATCGGCCTTGGCCGGGACACCAGAAAATACACTCTTTTCGGGATTTATCTGGGTAGCCGTAAAAACGGCTTTTGTGTGCAGGCAAGCGGGCAGCTGTGCGGGCTTGTGCTCTGCTGAGAACGCTGAAGCAGTCGCAATTCCTGGGACTGAGACAGCGGTGCGCTTTGGTGAGGGCCCGGTCGCAACGGGGCTTACACACCTGCGCTTTCCTAGGCGTGCTAGGACTTCTTTGGGGCTTCCGGCTTCAACACAACCCTTGGTCGCGGCCCGCGGTGAGTGGGGCGGCGGCTGGTAGAGCGAGAGCGAGGGCGTGAGCTGCGCTGCTGTCGCTGTGAGGGGGCGGCCGGGGGCTGAGGCTGTGAGCTCCGAGGGGCCTGCTTCTCACGGCCCGCTGCGGAACTGGAGCGCTTCGGCAGGAAGTGCTTGAATGCCTGTGACGCTTTCTGGGCTTCGGAAAATCTCTCCACGAACTCGGAGAGAGAAGATCCAAAGAGGCCAGCGGAGGATAGCGGGGCGTCGAGGAACGCGTTGCGCTCTGCATCAGCCATCTCCGTGAGCGTCAGCCACAAATGCCTCTCGGCTACGGTAGCGGAAGCCATACAGCGTCCCATGGCTTGTGCTGCAGCCTTGGTAGCGCGGAGGGAGAGATCCGACGCGCTTCTCAGGTCCGCGATGCAGATAGCTTCAGGTCCCATCTCGTCCAGTTTGCGGAGGAGATCGCCTTGGAAAACCTGAAGCGTGGCCATGGTGTGCAGGGCCGATGCCGCCTGCCCAGCGGCGGAGAAGATCCGCGCGAGCAGCGACGACGTCATGCGGCAGGCTTTTGACGGCAGCATTGGCTTAGTCCGCCGTCCAGCAAAGGGCGGGCAAAGGTGGGCTGCTATCGCCTGTTCCACCGGCGGCAGAGTGAGGTAGCCTCGGTCCTGAGCATTATCCAGGGAGGAAAATGCTGGGGATACAGACGAACGTGTTCGTGCAGAAAAGGGAGCGTTCCAGGCCTTCGCCACTTCTTCATGAAGCTCAGGAAGAAACGGAGCGGGCTTAGACACAGGAGAAGTGCGCTCACCAGGGAGGAAGCTACCATCAAGCCGGGTGCGCGAGGGGAGTTCCGGTGCAGACCACTCGAGGCCGAGGCTCGCCGCGGCCAACGCGAGTACTCGCATGAGCTCCCTCTCGATGCTAGCTCTAGCCGACGGCTTTCGGGCAGGAGGCGTGAGGTCCGCAGAGCTCGCCCAGTCCTCACTGCCTGAAGCTAGCAGAGAGCAGGAATCCTTTTCGACCGACTCGACTTCAGAAACAACTTCCTCAGATGAAGCGGCGGCAGACTGCGGGCGCTGAGCATCGGGAAGTGCTTCGGGGGAAGCCGGCGAAGCTGGCGGGCGAGCCGGCGAGCTTTGTCGGGAAGAGGGTTCCGGGGCCCGCTGCGAGCGGCGCTTCTTGCGGCGCGGCACCGCGGCGGGGGGCGCAGGCTCGGAGAAATGTGCCAGGCGAGTCCGCAGAGTCACCATCGGCAAAAGCTCGCAGTGAGGGCAGCCGCCGTCAGCGAGCGCGAGCGCTGCGTGATCTTCGCCCAGACAGGAGACGCAAATAACGTGGCGGTCTCCCTCGGTGAGCGGGGCTCGGCACGAGCCACAGGATGGCATCTTGATAAAGACGCGGCTCTTTTAGGGGTGAGTGTTCAGGGAACACTGCACACACACACACAGAACAGAGCAGGTAAAAGGATATGAAGCGCCGGAAAGCGCAGCAGGTACGGCAGTAGAGGCGGCGAAGGCCAGCGGCTTCAAGGGCTCGTCCCGCTGAAAAGCTTGCCTCGACGACGCTTGCTTCTTCGTGATCCAGCGATGCGTGAGCTTCGCTGAAGAGATGAAAATCAGTTGAATCAGCCTACTCGAGCTCCTTTTATAGGGGATGGCCACACCCGTTTCGGCGGGATGTGACGAGGAGCGCGCGAAGCGCTCTCATTGGTCTGATGTTGCATCAGCCCTCGCTCGATAGGCTCATGCAGTTGCCGCAGAACAGCCAATGAGTGAGCGAGCCGTCTCGCCATGGCTGTGCACTGCTGCAATGCGTTTTACAAATATGAAAATTAAGGATAATTTTGCTTCAGTATTTCGTGAAAAGAGACTTTTCCCGCAGCGTTTATTCAAACGCAGTACGAGAGAACTCTCGTAAGAGAACTTTCCGTTGCCTGAGGGCAACGCTATGCAGTAGAGGGTTAAAGTGATAAATATTACTTTTAGAACAGCATTTTCCAAAAGATGGGCAAAAATCTTTTAAAAACACTTAACCATGTCAAATTATCCATGTTATCCCCATGAATGAAAGTCAGAAATGTGGGTCAAAAAGACCCTGAACAGCGCACAATGGTTAAGGCAAATGGATTTGTTGTTTGTTGTGTTTTCATATTCAAGAGATTATACGCTAGATGCAGTTTTTTTTGGGTCTGCATCAAATGTTCTTCGACTTTTATACATAATAAATTTGTTTATGAATAAAGATTGATCTGTTGAAAGCAGTTATTTTGAGATAAATGCCAAATGTTCTCCTCCTATTCATATTTTACATTGAAGGGGTGCATACAACATATTTGCCCACCGGCAACTATAGTTGCCGCACATTCAAATATGATTTTCAAGAAAGAAAAAAAAAAAAAACTGGGGAAAATAAATGCAGAACATGTTCACATAGGACACTATTAACAGGATTATATGCATGAAACCATTCAGAAAAATTTGGGCACAAATGGGTTAATATGAATTATGCGCGTCAGCCACTCCCATTCATAAAAAACTCCCGTGCTGTCGTCATGACAGCGATTCACAAAACAACGTCCCTCAGGGCTTTAGCTCAAAAATTGGCAGATGTGGAGAAATATTAATAGATTCTCATAGGTTTACATAATATTTCTATAGACAGGAATAATATTTATTGAATTTATACCCAAATGCGTCTATGTAATCATTATGAGCGTTTGGTACTCTATATACTGTGTTTTCAATTCATACCAATAGCCTGAGGGTGCTATATGCACAGTAATAGTCCATATATGGAACATGAAGAAGAGCCATGATCATGTGCCATTCCAGGAAGCCTCGAACACTCACAAAGCTATCAGAGATCGCTGTAACATGCAGATATAGATGTTTTGAAGACAATAAACATGGTTGCAATGATATTTGAGTTACCTGTGTTCTTCAAGCCATGCCAGGTATTTTCATAATAGATTACATTTATAATGTAATGCTAATCGATATAGACTATCATTGTGCAGAATACTATAAAATAATATATTTTCTGTCTGATTTTTTTTTATCTGAAGCCAAATTAGATCACAGAAGATTATTTAAAACACTCGACTTGCATTATAAAGTAAGTTTGGAGCACAAACATGGTTTTAATCTCATATATTGTCGCGTATTGATGGTGTGCTAAGCTAACGTGCTAGCTAGCCCTGGGTGCACCTGCAACCTGTTATTCTTTTATGATTTTTTTTCTAAATAGGAATGCTTACTGATATGTTTCTTTATTCAAGAAGGGCATTTGAGAAAAAATTTGAGAACTTTGATAAAAGAAATTAGGGATTGAAACCCTATGAAAAGCCTGTGAATAGCCAGTCATTAGTAACTATAATGCAGACAAAAGAAATGCATATCTAGAGCCATAACCAGGCTGGAGAGGTGTGAATGTGTGTAGGGGGAGACTGAGACTGAATGGGGATTGTTTGCACCACAAAACAATAGAGACAAAAGACTGAATGGATGCTTAGATGATGACTATAAACATCAGTAGCATTTTAGTGTCTAATCAAAATAAAGTCACATGACATGATCTTGAAAAACATTTAACTAAATACAGAGTTTTAGACTTACCATCTTCAGATTTTAAATAGCGGGCGTCTGAAGGGGTAAATTGCGTGTGGAGAGCCATACTCTCTGTCCACACTCATACCTGGGAGCTTTGGGCCGCTGATGGTCACGCGCTGTGGTATAGCAAGATGGCGGTGCCCTTGTTCCAAAAGCTATAACAAAACATCCCTTTTTCTTTAAAATGGTTGCATTAATCGTGTTAAAGGTGCACTAAGTCACTTTTTTACCTTAACCGAACAGCTTCGGAGTCTCTGCTCGAGTGCTATTTACGACAGTAACGTTAAATACAAGTACTCCACAGCGACTCTAGGGGTCGCTGTTTGACAAAAACAGAAAGCTGCATAGTGCCCCTTTAACTCTGTTGCCTTGGCTTTTGGCTTGCTTAGTTGGGGACATGTAATATTCAACAATATTATTGATCTGCCTTACTTCAGGTGGACGATGATGCCATTTTCTTCTAAACACATTTGTTGTTTTTACTTTGTTGTTTTATTTTCATGTTATCATTGTGAAGCGTACGAGGCAGGGTTAGGGTTGTGTTTTATATTACGTTTTGTCATAAATATACATGCAGCAGTGAAGATAATCAATGTATGCATTACCTGAACCACATTTGTGTGGTTAATAATATGTTTAATTGTTTTTAAATGTTTTTTTTTTATTTATTAAATGAAAACGAAAAGAGGCAGAGTGGTGTTTTATAACATATTTTGTTTTACTGTTGACAAAAATATGTTATAAAACACCACTCTGCCTCTTTTCGTTTTCAGCCGGACTACTTACTATATGATTCAAGGAATTAGAGATCAAGTGGATCTCTGTTCCTGATCCTTGTTGGCATTGCTTGTGGATCCTGTTGAAATTGACGCACAATGATGAAGCTCAGCTTTTGTCTGTATTCATTTTTGATTGATTATTATTTCAAACAAAGTTTCTTGCATTCATCATAATCCCAGTATAACTCATTATCTGAACTATACTTTCATTAATATTTGATTCAAAGATTGGATATTTACTTGTTTTGTTGTTGTTTTTATATCAATTGCTGATTGCTTTTGTACTATGCCTACCCATATATACTTCATTATGCTTAATTGTTTCTGGGTTCAAACTGTTTAATTTATGTTTATGGTTAACCAAATCCTCCCAAAATTCAGATTCATAACTTCATCTTACCTATTGTAGTTAGGGATTGTTATAGTGTGTTCAAATAAATAATTCAAGATCATCTTTACAAAATAAATGATGTTTTATTAACAAAGTTCGGGAGGAGCACGTTCAAATAATCAAGTAATCAATCAACTCATCAAACAATTACCATGTCTACCCTATCAGCATGAGAGGAAGCATATATATATTCACTCTGTCAACTCATCTAACTTCCTTGACAGTTTTCAGCATCCCTCCACCACCCCGACTCCTCACTCTTGGCTTGTTCTTTCACAGCCAGGAATACGGGGGGAGTACTCTGGGTTCGGGCCGAATACCGAGCCCGGAGCCCTCTCCTCGGACAGCACGCCAAATACGCATTTATTCTATCTGACTTATTTGTAAGTGTGAACTCGTGAATTAGATGGGTCTCCCTCAACGGTCAATTTTAGGTCCACTGTTGTTTTCCTTATGTCAGTGATTTACCAAATTGTTGTAAGGAAATATCAGCTATATGCAAATGACATTGAATTGTTCATAAATGTTCTCAGTGTGTTTTTCAATTGACCGATCATAATTTAAAATTTGAAGGTGTTATTTTAGATTCTTAATTGAAATGCAATGTGCATGTTAAGAGGCTGTCTAGAACAATCAGAACAAACCGTAATTGTTTTTATATGATTTGACCGTATATATCCCTAAAAGCAGCTAAGTTATACATGCATGCAATGGTCAGGTTTCTCAACTGACTATGAAACCTGTTAGATCTCTATATAAACAAACACTAAAAAGTTTGGACAAGAAACCAGTTAGATGGCATCTTTGTAATACTTTTCTTTTTAAATATAGTTTGCTTATGTGGCAACCACAGGAACAAAGGACACTATATATGTTATACGTTTTAGTTTAGACTACGCCACCCTGGGAATTTCACCAAGAGAATATTATCGGCGCACAGGTTCCCCACTAAAGACAGAAAAGCATGGAGACACAGGTATTTATACAAAATTACAGAAAGAGGTTTATTATAATTTATAATAAAAACCCATACACAGAGAAAAAGGGACAAGCCTCAAACAGTCAAATACAATGTTCACAAAATGGAAGCTGCGGCCTTGCAAGAGATATGCATGTTCCCCTCACACACACACTACACACCCACTCTCATAGCACAAAGAGCCCCGGTGAAATGATCAGTCACGGCACACGTTGTAGACACCACCACCAAAGATAGGAGGGAAACGATCAATTTCCTAAGCCAAAAAGGCCACAGCTCCTGAAAAAGAACACTCTCCACACCACACACACCACAGAGAAGGAAACATTAATAAATAAGGTTACACAAGCTAACAGGTGGATGGCCAATACTCATCCACCTACAGGCCTTGACATTCAACCTTAATAGGCCCAATCGAATAAAGAAAACAATTAAAGTAAACAAATTCAGTCTTTTTACCAAAATCAACAAAACAAAAAGAGATATGTGTTTTACACATAAATCAACACACTTCAAATGAATAAACAATATACAAAATAAACCAATTCACAAATATTATATTTACCAAAAAAAAGACAATTTAAGACATGGAAATTTATTCAAAAGAAAACAAAACTATAATTAGAGATCTTAATATGGGCAAAATATCCACTGAGGAAGTGTGTGCAAGCAGATGTAACAATATGAAGATGTAACAAAACACAACAGTCTCAAAATGGCCTATGACAAAACAGCGGTGACACTGCACGAACTGTAGTTCTCCTGAAATTCACACAAACGATTAAGACAATTTGTATATGCACATATACATTTTTAAAAGTTAGATGGTGACCTACCGTAGCTGCGGGGCCAGGCACCCAAAAGGACATCCCCTCAACAGTTTAATGCAGTCGTCATTTACACACCAAATCACGAACTAACAAAAAAAAAAAAAATGCAGGAGAGTTGCCATCTAACCAGTAGCTACACTTTAAAGCGACAACAATAAATAAAAACCTGTCATACCCGCATCTGAAGTCCACAGACGCCTGCACAGCAGCCATCCGAATGAAGCCAAAACCATGTTTGTAATGAAACGCAAATGGGAAATTGCTGTCTGCTAGTAGCAGTTACAACAGCGTACAGCGTGCTGCATTAAACAAGCAGGCGAGAGTTCCCAAAAGACGCGCATGGCGCGGCCACAGCAGCGTGCAGCATGAAGCAAACAGGCGAGCCTTCACAGAAGCAGGCGGGAAGGAAGTCGACCGGAAGTTGAAGCCGGCCGCGTGCCACCATCTTGTAGCAGAACTTTACCTGCAGTTAGCATCCCATTGACTCCCATTCATTTTGGCGTCACTTTGACAGCGAATAACTTTACATCTGAGGCGTTTGAAGACTCCATTTGTCCATTATTTATTTCTAAAGAAACACGACAATGTATAAAATGCTCCATTACCTTGAAGCTTATGTTATGGCCCCGTAGAAGCAGTTTTTGTAAAAGTAGGCTAACGATTGCATCATAGCCACGCGACTCTCTGTCGCACAGTAGAGAGATTACCGTATGGACAGGAGGAGAAGCTTGTGGGCAATCGGGGGGACGTGGAGGCAAAATGACAATATAATTAATCAGAATACCTAGCAAAAGTTGCTCCTGCTCCTCGCTCATGGACAGCTCCTACTCACACTCTCCGTCTCTGCAAGATTCGGAAGGGAATGATTCAGATTTCTCTCGGCACAGCCACTAGAAGACAGACGGGTTGCTGACGTGGTCCGTGTAATGCCTTGCTCGGTTTGAGTCTGCGCGTCAGGAAAGGAAGTGCTAAGAAATCGCTAAAAATGGGCTTCACTTCACTCAATTGAGATCCAATGAGATGGCTCTGTCCACTTCTTATACTGTCTATGCACAGAAGACGCGCAAGGAGCCTAAATGCAAGCGCAGATTAATGACGTCACATAATTTAGAATGCCGACAAATGGGCTTTCAGTTCATTATGCCACACTTAGTTGTGAAAATTTTATAAATTTGTCTCTCATTAAAATGTTTTTTTTTATAAATATGTAAATAATCTTTCTCTAGATATCATATGCCAATTTGATATTTCAAAACAGAGTAGTAAGGGGATCACTACAAGAGGTGCAACTAATCAGAATTGCACAGTACCAAAGAGAAAAAAATAATTTGCACAATCGACATTTTCAGTTCAAGGTCAATTTCTTTGGGACAGCTTATCAGTTGAACTGAAAATGCAAACAGAGTTTACCACTTTTTAGATTGCTTTGACAAATGTTCAAAACAAAAGTCCCAGCTGTCTCAGTTTTCTTCTATTATTGTTAATTTGTTTTGTTTTTTTGCTTTGTTTTTTGTGTGATTATTGTTTTATACTTGTTTAAAAAAAGCTTAACCAGGGACTGGGTCTGCAAAATAGCCTTTTGACTAGAAGCCTGTATGTGGAGCATTGGCTGCTCGAAATTGTAGCAATGTTTCTGTTTTGTCCCTGTTAAATAAACTTATAAATAACTAAATATGACATATAATACATGCATAAAACATGTTAATTTATGCAAGCAACATTCTAAAACCTATCTATCTATCTATCTATCTATCTATCTATCTATCTATCTATCTATCTATCTATCTATTCCATCCATATATCCCTCTGTCTGGGCTCAGGTCAGGAAGCAGACGGACTGGCTAAACCGACCGTCTGCTAGCTGTCTCGCGTCACCAAGGTCAGATAAATCCCATCACATAGAGCCTCTTTCACCTAGATATCATCATACAGAGACTCTGTCTTTTCCCCAAACTAGGAAATACAAAAAAATCCCAAACCCATTTAAGGGAAAAAATGTATTTAATGTTAAACAAATAAAAAAAATCTTTCAATCCCTTTCTTCAAAAGCACTTATTGTTAATGATATGATTTCAGATAATAACCTAGAAGTCCACCACCAAAGATTCCACCAGACGCTAACGCTAATGCGGCACTCGGCTACATGTTAACAGCTATAAACAAGCAACAGAACTCTTATCTTGATGGGGTGATTATTAACCTCATGTGTCTGGAGGCTAAGCGTGCTGTCAGCAGAGTCCAGGTGTGGTGAAGCTGCATGTCCACCTTAGTGGTCCAGAAGCGCCATCGTTGGCTCAGCCTGGTTGAGATGGCGGATGCGGACAAGGTTCAGTTCCTGTACTCCCCCATTTCCCAGATTGGGTTTTTCGGCGACGCGGTGGACATTGCTAGACCGACTGCACATGCTGCGACACTCGTGCCCCTGAGGGCGAGGTCAGTAACAGTGCGGAGCTCACTCATGAGCGCACAGTCTAGACTACACTAGTGCATGTCCATGAGTGTCTTGGCATGGTAGACCTGCAACAACACCATGGCATTGTAAGATTAATAAGGGAATTAAGATCAATATAACTCAAAGGGGATTGAATTACAGGGAAGAACCGAATTATTATGCAAATTATTCAGAATTAATATTTAACACTTTATAAACTATTCGTCCACCGATAAGTTGAGATTAGGGTATTTTATCAATTCTGGACAGAATATTATCCCGTGGCCTACGGTAATAATATCATAAAGTTATGATAACTGATTAATATGAGCAAGGTAGCAAAATCTTTTTAGTTTAAGGCAGTAACTTGTAAGCACACAGCACAAGACGCTTGTATGTAAAATCAACCAAGACTTTATTGAACTACTCTAATACACACAAACTAAACTAACGAAAACACACAAACATTCATTCAAACAGTGACAGAGAGTGATGTTATTAACGGAGTGTGAATGGAGTCCCAAATGTCTAGCATTTGACACTATTTCTTGACCGCAACCTGAGAGAATCAAACTACTAGCACTTTAATCTTAGTTCGTTTTCTTAATAAGATTTGCACCAGTTCACTTCAGCCAGAATTAGGAGAATTGTGTACTTGCGTTTAGATGCTCCTGAGCGCGTGCGTTCCCTGTGACGAAGTTGCTGGAGAGGGAATCTCTTCGGCGCTGATTGGTTGGCAGTCGGTCGATGATGCGTTCTGAGGGACAGCACTCGATGGTGAGTGGTTGGTTGGCTTTGCCGGGTGGCGCTTCGTTTGCGGGATTTCCTGGATTGCGGGTTGCTATGCAACAGAGTTTCCTCTGAGTCTGGAGCGACTCTGAGAGGGGTTTCTTTGACGAAGTTCAGCGAAGGATCTTACGGAAGAGTTGATGAGATTTGCGTGAGCTCTTGGTGGTTTGAAGAGTATGTAAGCATACACGCTGGACGATGGAAAGGTCAGCGAGAGCAAAAGTCACTGCAAAAGCGAGGCACAAGGCAGGCAAAAAGCAAGGCAAAAAGCAACTCATAGCTGCTTGTCATTGGGTTATAAGCGTGTCCATCTGACCCATCCTTCCTAGTGCGACAGCCAATCAGATATTGTCTTGGGCGGGACCTACGCCCCGTTCTCCGGTTCTTACATGTAATTAGCGTAAAGTCCACATGATCACGTGTGCCCAAACTCCTGAGAGTTTAGTTAAACGCTTTAATAAGTAAACTTAATAGTTTAAATATGGTGCATCCTACACACATCTACTTTATATCAAAATTCTAGAAATCATTTACCCATCAAGTAGGTACCAAAATACATATACTTCCCATAGTTGAGGTGGGAGTAAATAAGGATTTAGCTGTGATAAGTGTTTAACACACAAAATTAACTTGAGTAATATAAAGCATACAGACTACAGAGAATACACATGTATGAGGCAACTTCTGGTGATTAGTTCCTATAGCTGAGGTAGAAAACCTTACAAATAGGCTGTAATGAAAGTTAAACACACAGAAAGAACTCCACAGGTTACATAAAATATACATGATACTTAAGATATATGTGAGGTAAATACTGGTGATCAGTTCAGCTTATTGGAAGCAATTTTGAGTCCGTTGTTTGTATTAAACCACAAGTGGGTTAATTTCAGTCTATTGGTTTTGGAGACAAAAAGTCTCTGGAATTTACAACTGCAGAAAGGGGGGTGTCCCCTGGTTGAGGGTTTCTGGTGATTCTGAGCCATAAGAATGCTTTAGCATCCTTCGTTTCCTGATAAGGCTGTGGATTTATGCATTGGGGTCACCACAGGGTTTCTTGGCCATTTGGTCGTAAGTTTGGGGAACAAAGGAATCTTTTCCTGCTGTCCTGGCATCGCTGGTTTGAGATTAGACACGCACAAAAAGGGGAAGGGGGGTGACATCTCCTTTAGCCATCTCGGCACCATGACTGTGTTTTATGACTTACTAATGGTTCACTAGGGAATCGTTCCGAACTGTGGAATGTGGTGTTGGTTTCATATGACATGGACTGTTCAAGGATAATCCTACATATTCCCCCTTTCGGTCGGTGATGTTCCAGGTGAGGACATCGGCGAGCGCTGGATAAAATAGGCAGAGAGAGAGAGAGACAACACATACAAACACAACACTCCATCACTTAGCTGAGTTCTGGTGCAAGATTTCGCTTTTGAGAATATTGTGGGCCTATGGCGCGACAGGTTAACAATTATGATGATGATGGTGGCTTTTCTTGATTACCCTAGTTTTGGTTGTGCGACGCACGGGTAGAGACGTAATCTCAATTAAATTGGTCGAGTTCTCAGATCGGGATCTGGTTCTGCTCGCTCGCATTGAGTCTTTTTCTACATCGGTTGCGAGAGTGCCATGACTGGTAGCTCACGGGACTCTGCAATCCACGTTTTTGCACAGTGGACGTAGTGAGTCAATCCTATCATCAGGCCCTATACCAAGTTTTTGTAGGTTTAAGATTGTTTAGGTGAGAGGAGTGGAGAGTGGAAGAGAAGGAAGGGAATAAAGAAAGTGAGCATTAGTAATGACTTCTAGCAATTGCTTCTTGTTAGTGGGGCAATCTCAAAAGAGTGGGTGCATATCATTTGACAACTCTGAGTAAGGTGTTTATGAAGACAATTGAGTGTTTCATTAAATGGGGTGTAGTGTGTGAAGTAATTGATCTGTGTCAGTCACTTTTGGTTTCCCCCTTTTCTTGTCTGTTGGAGCCCAAGTGCCCTTTTATCTGGTTTCGGTGGACCCAACGTAGGACTGGCTCATTGCGCTTTTGGCTCATCCTGATTCGGTATGCGACAGGTGAGAGCTTGTCCACGATTTCATGGGGTCCTGTCCAGCGAGGCAGGAACTTCTTTGACAGGCGATGGGGACCCGATTGTTGTGACTGCACAAAACTGTAGTACCACACTTTGTCTCCGATGTTGAATTCTTGGTGAGAGGCCTTCTGGTCGTAATAGGCTTTGCGACCTTCTGCACTTTTCTGTAGTTGTTGTTGCGTAAAGGCAAAGGCGGTTCTTAGATGGCGATGCAACTCTTCAAGATACTGGTGGGTGGTATATGCCGTGACAAGGCTCATGTCACCTGGCTGGTAGAGCAGGTGGAGCGGCAGTGTCATTTGGAGGGCGTCTGCCTCGTTCAGAATTTGTTGGAGCTGAGCGTTGAACCCTGCATACGGCTCTTCCACCGTAGGGTCGTCGGAGAGGCCCTTGACTGTGGGGATTACCAGTTCGTTTGGTTCTATCACAGGTTGTGTTGAGATGGTGTACACAGCGAGGTGTGCGTCATCCGTAAGTTCTGATCTGCAGACGTTTTCTTGGGACACTGGCAGGATGGAGGTGATGGCAATGGTTTTGAGGGGTGCTGTGAAAACTCTGTGGTCAATGCTTTCTTCTGGCAGTAAGTGGGCTGGTATGGGGCCTATGACAGGTACAGAGAGCTCAAAGTCATGGAATGTTTGGCTGATGAGCCATCCGAGGTGACTTGCTCTGGGGATCTTGATGTCGTTGGCGGTACAGTTGTTGAACAGTACATACACAGCACGAGATGACACTTCCATGAGAGGTGTGGCTTCTAGAGTCAGTCCCAGTTTTAAGCAGTTACGGGAAGGCTCGAAGAAGCCCAGATTGTGGTTGAGGTTTTGGCCAGGTCGCATGTTAAGGCGGACACTGACACTCTTGGTGTAGGCAGGTATTGTGACCTCCTTGTCATTGGTCGTGGCACATACTTCTGGTATGGTTTGCCCAGATTGGAGATTCTTGAGGTTGACTGAAGTGCTTATTTGGCGAGACAAGGGAGCCCATATAGCTTCGTTCAAAGTGTCCACGTAGGCATTGAGTCTGACCATAATGTCTGCTCCGATGTAGATATCGTGTGGCAGGTCGGGGACAACGAGGAAGTAGTGACTTAGGTGTCTGTCGTTCCGGCGCATGTCTAAGGCACAGACAGTCTTAGAGGTAATCATGGTTAAGGAGCATGGATTCAAAGGGAAGCGGTTATGCTTGGTGGCATGTGGCAGTTCAGGTTTGTCTTTCTTTAAGGCTCTGAAGAGCTCCAGACTGATGGTTGAGTTTTCGGCCCATAGGGCTAGCACAGAGTCAGGTGCTGTCATGCCTTGAATGTCTATAGCTGTCATCAGTTGAAAGCCATTTGAGCCTGGTTCTGTGGTTTTGAATGCGCACAGAAGAGAAGTTTGACTCTTTCCATGTGGCACCAAGTTTGAGACTTGCTTTTGTCTTGGGCTTGAGTTTTCGCTCAATGAGCTGGAGCCAGTGTCTGTGACTTGACACTGCGCTTCTGTGGAGCATTGTGAGTGAAAGGGAAGGGGTTCCCGAACTTGGGCCCATATCTTTAGGTGCTTAAAGTCTATTAAGGGCTCAAAGCGATTCAGAAGGTCTTTGCCAATCAGTGTTAATTTCGTTGACGAATAATTTTCGTCATTATTTTCGTCAACGACATTTTTTCACAGACGAAAACGAGACGATAACTAAATAAAAACTAGTTTTGAATGACGAAAACTATGACGAAAATCTATTGACATTTTCGTCAACGAATAAAAACTAGACGAAAATGTTAGATAGTGACGATTTGGGAAGCGATCCGGTCTGATGTCCTGCGTTTGTGGTAGATGCGCATATTTGTACTGTGACGTGCTGATCTTCCCAGCGGCACACGAGTTGGCATGCGCTGCATGTCTCATCAAACGTTAAAACATGTAAACGTCTGGGAGAATGAGTAGAGCAGACATGTAGATCTGAATAAGAGTGACGACGCAAAAAAAGAGCTCTATTCGGTACGGTTTTCTGTGCGCACACACCCGACCCGCGAAGCGTGCAGCCACTCACATAGACACCTATACAGCGCGCGAGTACGGAATTGAGCTCTCTTTCGTTTCTGAATCGACAGATACACACAACATTATGTCTAAATGTCCGTTTTGGAGAGTATTCACGTAAATAATGTGGGTTATGTCTTAAACAGTTGTATGTGCATCAGTGCAATTGGATCCGCATGTCATTCGACATGATCCGATGTCTTAAAGTGACAGTGGGTAATAAACCTAATGCGGTCTGTGTCCTTAATATTGATCAAGCAACAAAAGAAAAAGAGAAAAGCATTCACTGCTCGTTAATAGCTTTAAAATAAGGATTAATTATATTTAATTCATACAAATAAATATGTCTGTTTGAAAGAATAGAGAATGATGTATGCAAGTTATAAAGAATTCATATGCTATCATTCATTGAAAAAGAAGACTGTGTTTAGGAAAAGTGTTTTATTTAATTTTAGGACATTTTTTAAGTTACAGTAGTTAAATCTGTATCTGTATTGCACGTTCAAACTTTAAAATCATTCATATTAGCAGGTTAATGTTTTCTCTGGGAGTATATGGGTTTGGAAATTTTAGAGAAATTCTAAATGAATGCATTTCAATTTAAACCCATTATATTTTAAATCAAAATTTGCTGTCAAAATTAACACTGATGTGAGATTATCTTTTGTGAAAAAGCTACAGTCAGTGTTTTTGACATTAAGAATAAAAAAAAATACGTTTTGTATTACAGCCGTTAAATCTGTGTGTGTATGTATTGCATATTCAAACCTTAATACATAACAGACTGATAAACATTTAGTCAGGTCAACTGTCGACTAGATTTAGTCGACTAAAATCTGCTAATATTTGTTCTACTAAAACAAAACTAGACTAAGACTAAAAGACTTTAAGACTAGACTAAGACTAAAACTCTTATGATATTTAGTCGACTAAAACTAGACTAAGACTAAAAGATTTCAGGTGACTAAAATGTGACTAAAACTAAATGGTGTGTTATTCAAAAGACTAAGACTAAGACTAAATCAGAATTTGCTGTCAAAATTAACACTGTTGCCAATGAGAAGAGGATATGTGTCCAACGGCGAGATGTACAAAGGGTGTATAAGGCTCATTGGTCCGACGGTCAGGTGGATTGGGGCCACCTGCTCCAACCGCAGTCCCATGTGGGAATAGGCTTGAACATTGAGTGCACACTTTTGAAGTCTGAGAGTTCCACTGGTTCTTTTGGTTCTTTCTTGAATTTCTTCTAAGAGCTGAGTGGACATTAGGGTGATGTCGGCTCCCGTGTCTACTAGGGCCTCTAGTTTGACATGGTGTTCTAGTGTGATGGAGAGGTAGAACTTCCTTGCCACACCTTTCTCGATGAGGTCACCCAGAAGTTGAGGAACTGGAGTTTGGGTTGAGACAGGTAGAGTGTTGTGGTTTGTTTGCTGTTGCTCGCAGGGGTGACAGACAACCAAGATGGCGCTTTCTGGTACTTGAGTGGGTCCATCCTCCTCTGGTTGTTGGAGGTTTCCGTGATATGAGTTGACATGTGTCGGATCAGGTTCTGAATCTGTTGCTAGGCATTCAGGTCCAGTCTCTTGTTTCCTTGACAATGGTGTTATGGCAGCGTTACTTGTCATGTTTTGAGGGTGGTGAATGTGAGAGAGGTGGTTATTGCTCTGGCTGATGTGTACCAGGTGGTCGCTGTTCCCTTGCTTCGCCTCTAGTCACGCTGAGTCTGACTTGTCTTTCTTTTCCCATTTCCTGTCCTCTTCATTGCGTTTGAAGAATTCTTTCATGAACATCTGCATCATTTCTTGTGAACTGATACCTGGTGCAGTCTGTTGTTCTTGTGTGGACTCAGTGTGGGGTTGGTCTGATTGATGCCTGGGTGGATTTCGTCGTCGACCCCTTGGGCTAGTTGTTCCTGGGGGCGTGTGTCGCTTTCCTTTAGACGTCCAGTTAGCCTCCCATGACCCTTTTCCTCTTGAGTTTCCATACGACCGTGTCTGGTTCCATGAATTATCCCAGCGGTTTTCGTGCGGCCATGACTGGTCCCATGATTTCTCCCAGTGGTGTCCAGGCGTGTGTGGCGGGTCTCGTTGCTTGTGCCAGTGATTGTTTGGTTGTTTGGGTCTGACACTGTCATGAGAGTCTCGTTCTTTTCTGAAAGAGGATTGTCTCTGTTCTTTAGATGGCAGCTTGGTGCTTTCGTGATGCTGGGTGCCCTCTAGGGCTAATCCTTGATGTTGAGTGTTGAAATCACAAACTGCTGGTAGTTTGGTTCCCTTTTCTGAGGCCATCTTTTGTTTGCCATAGGCTTTGTGGGCCAAATCCCTCAACTGTTGTGTAGTCATTGTGCGAGGACAGGCCATGACGCCTAGGTGGTGGCTTACTCCAGGGTGGAGGTTTCTCAGAAAGAGGGTTTTAAAGTTCAAGTCCTCTTCCATGTCAGGTTCATTACGTGCACCAAAATACGCTCGTCTGAGTCTGTTGTAAAAGGCTTGGGGTGTCTCATGCCGGCCTTGTTTGGTTTCTAGGGCGGCCACCAGTCCTTGGTCTGCCTCTGGGTCTGCAAATTCTTTAATTAGGGCTTCTCGGAGGAGGTGGAAGTCTGACTTGGTGTGTGTAGGCTGTCTATCTAAGAAACTTCGCACCTCAGGACTGGATGTTGTTCGAAGCAAATAAAGTCTGTCTCTGTCTGTCACATTGGATCTCATTTCCAAGTGGAATTCAATATCTTGCAGGTAGGCCTGGAGATCTTGACTTCCTGCCACATTTGGGGTAAATTTGTTGATGTTCCTGGCCAGTTTGTCAAGGTCCTTGAGTTCCAGGCCATGTGCAGCTTCGTAGTCGGTTCGGAGAGGCCCCCTTCTCTTGTCAGCAGGGTAGCGCTCCTCCATGACAGCTGGATAGGGCTTTGGTGGTGATTCCTCACCTTTTCTTTGATGTGGCAGTCCCAGGATAGGGGACGCAGCTCTGCTGGGCAGGGGTGAGACCAGAGGACGCCTTGTCCTGGTTGGCTCAGGGTGCAGCTCATACGCATGCTTGAGTTCCTCTCTGATTGAGTCGGATTCTTCTTTTACATAGTCGAGCTGTTGAGTCAAGTCGCTGATCTGATTTCGTGACCTTTCAAGATGGTTTTCAAGGGCCTTTATTTGGCTGTTCTTGTCTCTGAAGTCAGCCTTGGCTTTTTCCAGTAGCTGCTCTGCATACTGTAACTTGTTGGCCAGATCATCTTGGGCAGCCTTAGCTTGTTCTAATTCTCTGTTGGTGGTTGTCAATGTTTCTTGAAGCCTTTCGATTTCCTCTTTGGCGCCTGGCTCCACCTCGTCGGACCCTTCCTGTTGGTCCTGTGCTTCCAGTTCTAACTGCTTGATGCGTTGTTTTGCACGAGTCAGCTCCTCCTGGAGGTGGGCTTCTTGCTCATCACTCAGCTTGAGTGAGGCTATCAGTGTGTGACTCAGGGAGCCAGTGATCTTTGCTATCTCTTTGTGGTTGTAGCTGCGAGTTGGATCCTGTGCTGTGATGTCAGAGATGTTGGCATCCAGTTGTTCTTGCGTGTGCTGTCGTAGGTTGTTGGCAGCCTGGGGCAAGAAGTTGCATGTCATGATACTTAACCAGTTCTCTAAGTCTTCCCAGTGGGTGGTGTGATCATCAGTGCGAGACATGTTGGCACAAGGTAGGGAAACCTGGAAAAGAGACTGGCACAGATCTGTGAAAGTGTGTGTGAGCTAAGTATGTGATGGGTGGTTAAGTGTGGTTTGCTGGAACTGTGGGCCTCCGTTGACGTGTACTGCTACTTGTAGTCTCTGTGGGAGAAAAGAGTGCATACAGCTTTGGAGGATACAGCTGAGCGGAGGGAGAGTGAGCAAAGACCAGACAAAGCAAGGTAGTACTCAAAGACAGTAGATAGCAATCAGGGCTGTGAAACAAAGAACTAAAACTAAAATAATAGTAATATTCTCAAGGAAGGGAAGATTTTTTTTTTTTGTAAATAATTCAATAGAGATACTTCAATGAAGGTCAAATTGAAAGGTACCTGGAATCTCTTAATTCTGTGTATTATTGTTGTTATAACTTCCTCTTGGTAGAAAGAAAGTGTTAACGACAATAATCGTGCTCCTTCTTATAGGATCGACACCATACACCTGGTACGTGCTTTTTTTTTTTTTTTTGGAATGCGTTAAGTGAGCAGTAGTCGTTTATTGTTCCTCCTATCAATTTATTTATTAATTTATTTACTTATTCGGCAATTTATTCGACTGTGTAGGATGCCAAAACTGTAGGGTAGCGTGCGGTGCAAGGAGGGTGAATTCACACGACTGTTAAAACTGAACAGAATGTTTGCAAACAATTTCTTTTGAAAACTTCCTGTAATTACTGATTGATTCTCACAGGTTCAGTTCCAGAAATATCATGGGTAGAAGAGAGAAGAGCAGAAAAGACAAGGAAGGAGTTAAATGCAAGTGAGGGAAGGGATACTGACTCAATTAGCATGTGGATCTAGTTGACCAATAGTTATGCTATGGTAATATGCTAATCCACTAAACCTTACTGCGATTAAAGGCTGCTTTTATTTGGTGCACACCTAAATAAAACAATGTAAAAAGGGAGTTGTTTCCACTTTATCATTAAACTCGCAGAGTGTTTTATCTATACATTTATGTCAATAAATATATACATTACTGCTCCCACTGAAGATAGGAGAAGGGAAAATGGAGCGGAAGGGAAAACAATACTGGCAATAGAAGATTTTGAAAACAAAATTAATCAAAAATAAAATAAAAATAAAAGAAAATAAAAATAAAAGAAAATTAATGTAAAATTAAAAGTAAATAGACAAAATTTTAATTATTGTCGTCTCTTTATTTAAAACAAATGAACGATGAAGTTCCTCGTTATTTATTTAAAAGAAATGAGACTAACAGTGTAATCCAAGCGTTAATAATAATTAACATGCAAAGGAACCGCTTATGACGGTATAGAATGAGAGAGAAAACAAATGAAAATGGGAAATAAACAATAAAACAGAGTGAATAAATAAAGCAAAATAAAGGAAGAAAAAAAGGAAGAAAAAAATTAATAATAATAAAATAATACAAAAATAAAGAAAAATAAAATGGCTGATCTAATTGGTAACTGGTTTACTTAAACTTTGAAGGTCAAGATTTCCTATTACACAATTGAAGAGCTATTGCCAATGTAATGCTTAAGGTATTGGTGATTACGATTAGCCTAGATTTAACTCTAGTTAATTGTATATTCGTCACAAATTAAATACTTCTGAGTCAATATTCCTTTAATGGGGAGAGGGAGGTGAAAAAGAGTAAAACATAAAATGGGAATGTTCACAGATTGTTAGAGTGGAGATGTGAAATAGTTAAATCATTTCAACACTGCTACACAACACACTGCATCCAGCTTCAGCGAGCCACACCAATGCTTGTGCTAACCTACGTGGCTAATGGCTTTAGCATAGACTTCCGTGAACACCTGAGTTGTTTACAACAGTGCGTTAATCAATCTAGCTATAACAAGGCCTTTTAGGAAGAAAGTAAGGAACACGCTTACTTCTGTCCTGGTGCGCTGTAAGGCGACTTTCTTTTGTCTCAACAGACAATCTTAAATTCGTTTACTGCAGTTTCAACAATAACAACAAAACACTTATACAAACTAAACGCGAGTTTAGATTTCCATTCATTCACACAACACCCTGTTATGCGCTCTTAACGTTACACATCAACAATAAAAAACTCGTTTTCCTGTGTCTCTAATCTATCTTTCCGGACCAATAGATTAGATACAATCACAAATGACTGGTTTTGTGCTTACAATTTAGTTTAAACTGCCAGCATTTTTCTCCACCATAAATATGTAAGATTAATAAGGGAATTAAGATCAATATAACTCAAAGGGGATTGAATTACAGGGAAGAACCAAATTATTATGCAAATTATTCAGAATTAATATTTAACACTTTATCAACTATTCGTCCACCGATAAATTGAGATTAGGGTATTTTATCAATTCTGGACAGAATATTATCCCGTGGCCTACGGTAATAATATCATAAAGTTATGATAACTGATTAATATGAGCAAGGTAGCAAAATCTTTTTAGTTTAAGGCAGTAACTTGTAAGCACACAGCACAAGACGCTTGTATGTAAAATCAACCAAGACTTTATTGAACTACTCTAATACACACAAACTAAACTAACACGAAAACACACAAACATTCATTCAAACAGTGACAGAGAGTGATGTTATTAACGGAGTGTGAATGGAGTCCCAAATGTCTAGCGTTAGACACTATTTCTTGACCGCAACCTGAGAGAATCAAACTACTAGCACTTTAATCTTAGTTCGTTTTCTTAATAAGATTTGCACCAGTTCACTTCAGCCAGAATTAGGAGAATTGTGTACTTGCGTTTAGATGCTCCTGAGCGCGTGCGTTCCCTGTGACGAAGTTGCTGGAGAGGGAATCTCTTCGGCGCTGATTGGTTGGCAGTCGGTCGATGATGCGTTCTGAGGGACAGCACTCGATGGTGAGTGGTTGGTTGGCTTTGCCGGGTGGCGCTTCGTTTGCGGGATTTCCTGGATTGCGGGTTGCTATGCAACAGAGTTTCCTCTGAGTCTGGAGCGACTCTGAGAGGGGTTTCTTTGACGAAGTTCAGCGAAGGATCTTACGGAAGAGTTGATGAGTTTTGCGTGAGCTCTTGGTGGTTTGAAGAGTATGTAAGCATACACGCTGGACGATGGAAAGGTCAGCGAGAGCAAAAGTCACTGCAAAAGCGAGGCACAAGGCAGGCAAAAAGCAAGGCAAAAAGCAACTCATAGCTGCTTGTCATTGGGTTATAAGCGTGTCCATCTGACCCGTCCTTCCTAGTGCGACAGCCAATCAGATATTGTCTTGGGCGGGACCTACGCCCCGTTCTCCGGTTCTTGCATGTAATTAGCGTAAAGTCCACATGATCACGTGTGCCCAAACTCCTGAGATGTTACTTGTTAAACGCTTTAATAAGTAAACTTAATAGTTTAAATATGGTGCATCCTACACACATCTACTTTATATCAAAATTCTAGAAATCATTTACCCATCAAGTAGGTACCAAAATACATATACTTCCCATAGTTGAGGTGGGAGTAAATAAGGATTTAGCTGTGATAGGTGTTTAACACACAAAATTAACTTGAGTAATATAAAGCATACATACTACAGAGAATACACATGTATGAGGCAACTTCTGGTGATTAGTTCCTATAGCTGAGGTAGAAAACCTTACAAATAGGCTGTAATGAAAGTTAAACACACAGAAAGAACTCCACAGGTTACATAAAATATACATGATACTTAAGATATATGTGAGGTAAATACTGGTGATCAGTTCAGCTTATTGGAAGCAATTTTGAGACCGTTGTTTGTATTAAACCACAAGTGGGTTAATTTCAGTCTATTGGTTTTGGAGACAAAAAGTCTCTGGAATTTACAACTGCAGAAAGGGGGGTGTCCCCTGGTTGAGGGTTTCTGGTGATTCTGAGCCATAAGAATGCTTTAGCATCCTTCGTTTCCTGATAAGGCTGTGGATTTATGCATTGGGGTCACCACAGGGTTTCTTGGCCATTTGGTCGTAAGTTTGGGGAACAAAGGAATCTTTTCCTGCTGTCCTGGCATCGCTGGTTTGAGATTAGACACGCACAAAAAGGGGAAGGGGGGTGACATCTCCTTTAGCCATCTCGGCACCATGACTGTGTTTTATGACTTACTAATGGTTCACTAGGGAATCGTTCCGAACTGTGGAATGTGGTGTTGGTTTCATATGACATGGACTGTTCAAGGATAATCCTACAGCATGCAAAGAGGAAGCGGCTTGTCCGCAAGCTTTGTAAGCTCTGAGTGTCATTCCTGACGCGAGCTCACAGGCCTGCGAGGGGAGACAAGGATCCCCCGTCCAAGATGCAGCGGCCGTTGGACACAGGTGTGTCGCAACAGACCGCTCCACTGGAGGGATAGCCTCATAGCCATTCACCGCTCCTCCGTCAAGGGTAGGAGGGGGGAAGAGCCACTCAGGTCGTTTTCAGCAGTAAAAGGTGCCGTCCTAGACCTAGTAAGCTCTCCATGCACTTCGGGAAAGAAGGGTACTGGGGCGTCATTTTTAATAGGCTACACATTAAAGCAGCAGTAATACTAAAAAAAAAAAAAACATAATATAGAATAGAACAATACTGACAGTGGACACATTTTTCTGCAGATTAACTTATTTTGTTTTTAATACTGTGAGTGATTTTGCTTATAATACAGACACACTTTTACTTAGGTAGGTGATTGATTATCAGCAAAGTCGATGCTAGGAGGGTAGCATCATGCTGAGGCTAAAATATAAATCCCAGGCTTATTGTTAAAAATAAATGTTATGTACATACCATTATTCTTGCTTGTAACCTCCGTCTGTACAAATAACGGCAAGCCGCACGAACACGTTGGATCCGCCGTGATTGGACGCCGATGTAGGTCCGCAAAGCCATGAACATCAACAGCAATGCAACGTCCGCCATTGTTGATGGTGTGTTTGTGTTTGGCGCTGCCTCACTAGCATTGCTGGGAACGATTAGTCTGTGTAAACCCAGCCTGATCGGCTGGCGATTTGATTTTGTGCTGCAGCTCAGGCTGGAAACTTGTACATATATCTCTGCTGCTTCCTTTACAAATTTGCGGGAACCAAACACAAACTGGCTTATCTACCTGTCCAATTCCAGAGCCGTTACGGCTCTGTCCAATTCCTTTTAACCTCTCGACGATGCTCAATGGCTTCTTTTAAGCAAACAAATCGCTCAAGTGGGTGTAAATACTACAAACTTTCATGTTTTTTTTTCATAACCTGCAAAAATCGCTCGATTCCATTGCTGCTTCTGCAAACCGCTGATCAACACGTTTGGTTACACATTTCCTGCCTGGAGTTTTCGCGTCGCTCTACAAAGTTCTTAACCCGGCTCGTTGGTCTGATTAGTTGAAGAACTATCCAATTGTGTACAGAGTCATTTGAACTATGCCCGTTGATCACGCCTCTTGTGCAGTAGAAAATACAGAGCAGACTCCCCAGACCAATGTTCAATCTTAAAAGATTGAGCTTGGTCTGGTGATAGCCAGACTAGGGAAAGATGAGAGGCATACAGTGACGTAAGACCTGGCTCTGTGCTGGCTCTAGCCTGTGGAAAGGCAAACCGGTTCTTAGAAGGCTTGTCAGTCGAACCAACTCCGAACCGGCAATAGCTCTAGCGCTGAACTAGCACCCGGTTCATGCTGGTGGAAACAGATTGTGAGACTGGGCATGCACATTTCCTCATCCCTGACCATTAGCACTGAAGCACCACAAGCATGTGTGCTGAGTCCCCTCCTTTACTCCCTCTACAAACCTGTGTCGTGAAGCTGTGTGTCGTGTTGTGAAGTCGTGTTCGCGAAATAGTCTGGTCTGAGAATTTCAAGTCATCTAAAACTAATAATCGGTTTCCAACCGATTTCCTAGGTGTTTTGCTAACAGGTCCTTTTGGAGACTGATGCGCCATTGTTGTTGTAAACTTTACAACAAACAAACTTTGGTTGCTTGTCAGTCAGACGGCCTCTTGGGCGGTCCTTGGCCAGTAAACGCTGCTACTAGGCTTTTTCGACTTCATGCAGCTCTGCACAGACCAATCGGCTGCTGACTTGAAGCAGTGCATGCCAGTTAGAAATTTTGTCCGACTTGACTGTGACGTATGCCATCAAAGCACCGCGAGAGCGATTCGAGAGCAGCCGCAGGACTCAGCCAGCGCAGGCTCATGAGCTCTGATGACGTCACAACTATTCCACGATTGGCCGGATTCACCGCATGGATGTTTCGTGTTTATTCTCACACCTTTAGTTCCACTAAAGCTTACAAAGCGATGTTATATTGTGTCATGTTTATCAAAATAAAACTGATTAAAAAATGTAGAATCCACTTCATTGATAGTAGCTTCAATGCTGTTCAAACAGACGCTGTATGAAGCAGTACATAAAGTACTGAATGAAAATGTCTCTGAAAATTCTGTGTATTTTGCAAATATTGCATTTATTTCACTTCAGTTGTGGTAAAGTATGTAAACACAGCGCGAGAGTCACTATGGGAACCAGATTAGTACTTATGATTTATTGAAGTTTTACTGTTTTTAATAAATGAAATCATCAACACTGTCACCATTTAAAAAAAAGGCATTTTGAATGCATTTTACTGTTATTGTTTCACAACTTATTGGTACTCTTAGATGTTCCTAAATGTCTTGGTTAATTAATTGTATTTGTTAGAGAATATACATTGAGTATCTAATTGGTTGAAATGTCTTGCAGTTTCTGATGGCATTGTATTATTGGACCCTCCTGCAGCACCACACTCTGTCACAGTCTTAAGTGATTATTGTCTTTAGGAATCTTTATATCTTTAGGTTTCGTTTGCTAAACCAAGCATCCTTACTTGTTTGCCCTGTAGGATGAAGATGGAGAGACCTCTTCCGCTGTGACAGCGGTGGTGGCAGAGTGATCTGAAACGTTTAACATGAACGCGCTTGACGTCACATCCGCAGACAGCGCGGGAAAAATCCGACCCGACAGAAAATAGGAAAAATAGGATACAGGCTTATAGGTGCACCCACTGTGAGCGGACAAGGTGTCAGTATGCTCATCAGGAGATGTTTGAGTCATAAATGGTAAAATAAAAAGGCTATTGTTACGTTTATTTTGAGGAAAAAGTTGCATATAGCCCCTTTAAAGGAGAACTCCGGTCAATTTTAACATTGAGCTAATTTTTTTGTACATTTGGAGTGCTGTCAGTACAGAGAACAACGACAAAAATCGGTGTTGCCTACACAGAGTTATTCTATTTTTAAAATTTGCACCCTGTTGACTTCAATGGGGCAAGTACTAAACCTGCTTTTAGCCTCTTAACATCCTTGATGTGTCATTACAAGAGCACAGAAAATGTGAGTGATTCCTTCAGAGTGATCACGGGTGAATCTGACTGCAGTAGATGTGAAAGATATGAATAAAAAATGATGTTATTTAAGCCAGCGCACATACCTGTATTTACATCATGTTTTCGGTCGAAGTCCATAGTAATCTATTGTCGAGTTCACGCGCATAGGTTTAGTTACCTATGATCACGCGCGTGAACTCGACAATCGATTACTATGAATCATGTAATGAATATTAATGAATATTAATCACGTCTGCGTTTGCGCATTAGTTTCTGCTTTCTCATAAAGGCTAAATAATTCCAAATGAACTCCATTACTTTCACAGGAGAATACAACAAATAATATCGTTTACATGTAGCATATCAATTCTGTGTGGTATGTAAGACTCTCTTTCTCTCTCTCTCTTTGAGTGCGTGAGAAACACTGAGCGCTCTCAGGCGCCTCACACTAGTGTTTACTGGGCGTCAAATACACTGTGCATTCATTGAGATGAACTGAAATAGTGTGCTTTACGGAGAGTGAAACTCTCATGTGCTCAGTCAGTTTTTGGTGAGTGAACATATATCTGTGTGTCCCAGATTCAGATTGGAGAGCGATAAACTCGTTTAGTGATAAACTCCGCCTCAGCTTCGCATCTACCTTCTGCCATAGTTGTTTTCACACTGTATGTTTTCACCCAAACAGACATACATCATCAACTAGGCATTATCGCGGGAAGACTAATTGTTATCGTGAGGAGAATTTGTACCAGTAAATCACAAATGATAATAGCCTGGGAAAACCCAGACTACTTCCGGCGAATTTCAATTCTCTCTCCAGGATAGTCTGGAGAAGAGCCCATTCAAACTCATTTCTGTGCCGCCGAAATCGCGGCACCAATCAGAAACGTTTGGGGAGGGATTTACATGATGACGACAGCGCAGCGACGCTGAAGGAGTTCTCACGCAGTGAAAAATACATCGCGGAGCAGAGAGGAGACTGACAACACGCTGGCAGACAGGACAGAGCAGGCTACTTTTCGGTTACGTTTGATATTAAACATATTAAACAAAGTCTCAGCTTTCAAATTTGGTAATTTTTTAAAATAAATTTAAACCATAAATCAGGGTTTCCCCAGGTTTGATCACCCCAAATTTAAGACTTTTTAAAGACCTTTTTAAGACCACTTTAATGAAAATTAAGACCTACGTCGCACCCATTATGCAGTCGTAAAATACCAGATCAAATCCCAATAATGACAATTACTAACAAAGGTTTTAATTAATAAAACATTTATTATTACACTGCAAAGTGATGTTTTAGGTAAATATCAAAACATTCATAATATACAGACTAAGTTTTAGTTTTAAGAGAGAGCAATAGATAGGAGAGCAAGAGAGAGGTAGATAGGAGAGAGAGTTTTCAGTACATCACAACAACACCAAATCACAGTAGTACCTACAAGTTTCTTAGCTCAACACCTTTGGCAACAATCTCTTCATCTATATTCTTAAGCTCAGCCAGTTTGTCTTTGTGGCTCCTTCTGAAAGCGTTCGATTTTACAATAAGTTCAGTCATCTTGCTTCCGTGCTTTGATTCTGCCTGCTCTGCTAATTTGTCTGCATCCCTGGCTAGGTTGCCAGCCACTTCCTGAATGGCTGATCTTTTCTTTCTCAATTGCTGCAATTGCTCCTCAATTGCTTTCCGTTTAAAGCCTTGGGCTTCTGATACCTTTTTTTGTTTTTCGGTTTCGAGATAAATTCTATACCTGCTCCTTGCAGACACAACTGAGGACAGAAGTCCTGATGTCAAGGGTACCTTCAAGACACCTCCGTGCAGTGACACATAATCGCATACAATTCTGTGTGCAACAATGGTATCTTCCTGAATATTTGAGATTTCCACCTCCTTATTCACCGAGAAGCCCCTTTCAACCGTGGCCTGTCCGTGTGAGAGCAATAACAGCTTCTGGATGAAAGCCCACAGCTGGGGGTAAGGATGACTGATGTAAATATGGAGGAAAACATCCAGCCGCTTCTCCAAAGGTTTGTAGGCAAAGAACTCCTCCCTGTCCCGCACTTCCAATGACAACAACTGGGCAAACTGCTGGGTGATTAGGTCACCTGAGGAATGAGAAAATAACGTCAGTGTCACGCACAGTATATAAGAAAAGGTTCATTAGGAAACAATATGTCTCAGTTCATGTCAGTACAATATTTTTTCAATTATGAAAGGAGACATTATCTACCGGCAGCAATTCCACCATCCAACTGCTTGTCCTGGATAAACTGTTTAACTAGGCCTTTCATCTGGCTCTGACAGAGCTCAGGAGAGGTGTACATCTTGGCCGGATCAAGACAACTCATCCGTCTCACCGTTGGGTATTTCAAAGGGCTTTTGTCCTGAAGCTTCCTCACTATTTTGATCAGACCCTCCATGCACTCTTTTCTGAACTGAAGAACAGAAAGCTCTCCAGTGGTCTTACTCTGTTTCTGAAGTTCCTAATACAGGGAATAGAACTAACTGAGGAAAAACTGAAGTAGCAGTCCCACATCTCCCCTGATAACTAAACAAGTGGACCAACTGAGAACACTAAATAAAATAATCTTCTCTGACTTTTTCATGACTAAAAAGCTCAATTTCAATGACTATACTTACAGTATATCTGGATTTTTAGGCCAAAGAAAAATATGGACCCATACATACCTTGATGGCATTTTCCGCTCCAATGCCAATGCCAATGGCCCTCACAGGTACCATTGCCTCCTTTTCAGTGACATCGAGACGGACTAGTTGTGCAGGGGTAGCATCTCGAAGAAGGTCTATTTTAACGAATCTCCTCAGCAAGCTCTGCAAATAAGTTGAAGCATGACAAACAAACAAAAAACACAGAGTTTATGAGATTATATACAGAGATTAATAATTTGGATTTGTCACAATAGGGATAAGTAATCTGGATTACTGCTATGAAAACCCTGCAGTGATGAACAAAAGTCCAAATAATTCAAAGGGGTTCCCAAGCTTTACAATATGACTATAGTTATTTAGATCACATTTACAACATGAACACAGAAAATCTAACTCACCTTTATTAGTTCTGCTAGGTCGTGTGCGATGAATGGCAGGACCGGCGCATCAGTTTGATACTTAGTGAGGAATGGTGATACATTTCGGCATACTGCGGTGAAAAACTCCAGCTTGGCTATTACAAAGGGATCTTTTGCTGCCACCTCGATGGTGTCTTATGATGAGGTGGCTGGATTGTTGACATCTTTGTTTCTTACAGCTGCTACATATTTGAGAATGTTGGGCCATATTTGGAGGGCTCCTTCGGCAACAGGCAAGTTTTCAATCCACCGGTGCCCACAAAAGGGTAGGGCGAAAGTGCTTGATCCTGTCACAGTGATGAAGTCCTCTCTTCTTGCTGGCACATTTAAGAAGAGAAAGTGAAGAGCTCTTAATATCTTCTCCATATGCCAGGAGTTGAACCCTGCCTTGACAGCATTATGAAGGGTATGGAGGCCGCATGTCCCAACCACTGCCAGCTGCTTCCCACCATTATGCTCACCATGCTCCTGCTGAAGCATCTCAAAGAATTTCCAGTTTACGTTTGGTCCATCCATTGAAATAGACACCATTCTCCGCTGATCAAGATCACTGATACATTCCTGGAGATGATAAAGATATATATATTTTTTTATTATACAAATTGACACATAATGCATTTCATACATATCGGCAGTTTTTTTTCATAATTCCTTTTGTGCATATCTCAGATCAAAAGGCATTTGGCCTTTGTTCAAAGCAACGACAAATCAATACTGTGTTGTGTACAAGTAATAGAATGTTGTGGAAGTTGAATAAGTAGTATTGAGAATTAAGCCGAGAGGCCATGGGTTACACTGATTCTACAACAGCTAAGGCGCGTTGTTTAATTAAACCCCCCTTGGCTGTTGTAAAATCAGTGTAACCTACGGCCTACGGCTACGGGGTTTATTGATTTTCTAAAACTGTTACTATAAATACCTGGCAAAGTTTTATAAAGTAAACTAAGGCAAAACAACGAGAAATGTAATGATTTATTCATAGATAATCATTCTTCCACCAAGAAATATATTTAATGTGAACTGCATCAAGCGGAACATCACTAGCCACCAATAATGCCACTAGATGGCATTAGATCGTCAGAAGCATGGCACCAAATGACTGAACTAGGGAAGTTAGTTAATCTTAGCTGCCTAGCTAGTAGTTATCAGAATGCAAACTACAACTCACCACAATAAAACACTACCAATAGATAAACCTAAGAAACCTAAAATAACAATTAGTATAACACAACAGTAATAAACATTTAACTTAATCAAGCTTAATGAAAAGAAAACACTTACTTTAAAATTTTTCAGTAGGTCTTCAGCTTTTCCATGACCCATAAACTGGGAGCCAAGATATCTGGAGGCAACACGGTCGCCACTCCAATAACGGAGGTGGATGTCCATTTGCTTGGTTTTTGTAGTTTTGTTGAGACTCTCATCAAACATGGCAACGAATCCACCACTTGCCTCGTTAACGTCTTTTACCAACAACTTTGTTATGTATGGAGCCAGGCCGAATTTCGTAATATAAGATGTTTTGTTTTTGCCGCAGGTGAACGCTGCAGCAATTTCAGAGTCATCGAACATCACCTTAAAGATTTCGTTTATTCCTTCATTTGAGTTGTACGAGTGGTGGTCATAAATTGTGTGTAGAATCCATAGCACCTCTGCCCGAAGTGTCGGGGCTCCACCGACATGCATCACGCCACTTCTCGGCCCTTGTGCTGTTGCTGTTCTTATCGATGATGTCTGGCTCTGCTGGTGCTGCTGACTTTCGTTCCTGTTGCTAGTGCTAACTCGAGGTTCATTCGGAGGTTGAGCCGTGCAGAATTGAGCGATGGGCGGCTGGTTGATGAAGGGCTGCTGCGTTGTGTTTCACGCTCTTCATGTGAGACTCCAAAGCGAGATGACCTAATGTAGTCAGCTTGAACGTCTTCCGACACACACAGCATCGTGCTTCGACGTTTCTTCCCGGAACCGCCCTCACCCAATCTCTATACTTAGCATCTAAGAGCCACTGTGTATTAAAACGACACTTCCCCATGACGCTCCTCTCGACTGACTGAATGTTGATCCCGCCGGCGCGAAAACCCAAACGACTGTTTGCGCATACTCCAAGACGTTCTCTGACGTGACGTTACGCTACACCATGTTGAATTTTCACGTTGTTGTTGTTTTTGTTTTTTTTTTCCATTTCACCGTGCGTTGCAGTCTGGTTGACTTTGAATAAATAGGCTAGTATAATGAAATGTAAGACCTTCGTTTAAAAATTAAGACTTGGACAACGGAATTTAAGACTTTTTAAGGCCTTAATTTAGGAACATGAAATTTAAGACTTTTTTAAGACTTTTAAGACCCCGCGGCTACCCTGTAAATACCGTTTTGTTGCTCTTTAATGTTCCGTGACAGATCGCTGTAGAGCATCAGTTAAAGCTGTTCTTGTGAACCGATCATCTCTTCCTTCTAGTTAATTTATAGCCTCAAATAAACATGAACAAACATAAGAAGGAATGTTAATTCCTCCGTTTTTCAAGTTCAAATCCTCCTATGTTAATCTACTCTCCTGACTGCTTTGTCGGACAAAATGGCGTATGGCGAAGTATGATTGGTCAGATCACCTGTCAATCAAGCTGAGCTACGTCGGTTGGTGACGCCCCTTTGGAAATGATTCGTCTACATAGCTTCCCAAGACCCTTCACTCAGTTTCAACTGAGAAGGGTCTGGTTTTAACCAGGCTAAAATGATAATATATTGCCCATCCCTACTTTACACACATCATGTTTTGAATAAAGAAAACGCTGTACTTGTTCAAAGAACCAGTTTTTTATTGACCCTTGCACTGCAAACAAGCAGAAATATATGGCAGATGTGTTCAAGCATTTGTGTATATACTGTCATAAATGACTCAATCTCAGTATAATTGTCACTGAAGAGAATAAGTTCTAATGTTCAGTAATGCAGTTTAATCAATGTACTTGAATGTAATTGGATTACAAAAGCAAAGTTGTGTTTGCATTGAGGTGTTTAAATGAACAGATGTCAATATGAAATAATACTGATGACAAGGATACAAATATATATGTTTAAAATATATGCTTGATTAGTAACTTCAACACACAAAATCTTTCAGTAAAGTAAGCTCAGCAACAGTCAGTATCAGCAGACTCTGTGAAAGCAATCATTCCATTTTGCTCTGGACGATTTTCTTTTTTTCTTTCATGACGGTTACTAAAATTGCCGAGGAAGGTCAGGAACACCGGTATGAATATGATGCCATGGACGGCCCCAAACAGAATGACTAAGAACATGATTTTGAAGAAGGTCCTAAAGAGGTAGCTTTTAGCAGTCGAGAGCACCACCACACCGGCAATAGTGGACACCGCACCCTGAATGATGGGATAGCCCAGTTTAGTGATGGCATCTGTGGCTCTCTCATTCGCTGAGGACTTTTCACTTGACACAAAAGCATAGCATATGTGAGCAGAGAAGTCGACAGAAAACCCGATACACATAACAAGATTAATCATAGACACAGAGTCTAAACTAACATCCCATAATGCCATGAAACCGGCCACTCCCACAATGACAGATGCGATGGCAAATGTCACCCAGAGAGAGCAAAGAGGGTTTGGGATCAACAGGAGTGAAATGACTAGCATTGCACATGTAGCAACTACTACATTTTGGATTGTATTAGTGATGATGACGGCATATTGGTCGAAATAGATGAATGCGGGGTGATACACTATCAGATCAACGGATGGCTGCAACTTACCACATTTTTCTGCGGTTTCTCTAAATGCATTCAGCATGTTCTTCTCATCGATCGCTGTGCGGATGTTCACAGACAGAACGAACATTCGTGACGCATGGATTTGATTGTTAGTGAAATTAACATCTTGACTAAAACCAGACCGATTAAGAAATGTAGCTAAATAGCGTTTGAATTGAATTTCATCGTCTAAATTGAGACCTGCCTTCTGTCCAAACTGCATGTACGCACTCAGCCAAGAAATGGGTGAAATGCCTGAATCTGCCACTGGCAGATTTTGAAATTTTTCCAAACACAAGTCAAGACTTTCACGAGCAGTTGGGTTCCAGTACTGAAAGTCTTCATCCTTTATAACTAACATGACATTGGGACCAAAGGCAGAGAAGAAATCATCTTCTTTGTCATAGTAACTACCAACATATGAGCCGTCTGCTGCTAAATGCTTCAGATCTAGACCTTCCTGCATTTGGAGGCATCCATAGATACTGACTGCCAAATACCCGGCATAGATCAGACACACGAGCGCCTTAACCCACACTCTTGTCAGAAAAGGGCCGTAATAGTTTTTAAAGAATGAATCTATTGGCATTTCAAATTCCTTATCTGTGTTTTTATCATACGCCCCACCAACACAACAGCCTCCATCATCACCAGTGGCTTCTGGGAGTTTCATGAAGGTCAGCCAGTGTCTGTTGGCTTTCTCTCTCCGTCCGTTCAGTGCGATACACGCGCCAAAGAAGGTGATGTTGAAGATGTAGCAGAACAGAAGAGCTGTGCTGGTGTACATGCAGAAGGACTGAACTGAGCGGAAGGGCGTCATGAGGCCGATGTAGAAAGCCAGCACATCTGTCAGTGTGGTGATAGTGATGGACACGCCGGCCTCTTTGTACGTTTCTGCTAAACGAAGCTCAACGGCTTTATGAACTTCAGTCTTCTGCCAGCAGGAGATCATAATGAACATGTCATCAACGCCAACACCTGGAGGAAAGCAGAGACGGTGAGCCGTCAGCTGTGAGACACCTACTAGATGATGAAATACATAACATTTACCCAGAATCAGAAAGGGGGCTGTGGCCACGGTCATGGCAAACGGCATCCCACAGAACAGCAGCAGACCAAAGCTGGCCAACACAGCCATCCCAGCGGAGACCACACCGAACGTAGCCACCCACACCTTCGTCCTGACAGGGTCTAACCTGAGGAAGAGGATTGCTATAGGGATCAATCACAAAGTCTATCCTGAGGAAGAGGACATGCTATAGACATCAATCACACAGTCTATACTGAGGAAGAGGACATTCTATAGAGATCAATCACACAGTCTATCCTGAGGAAGAGGACATGCTATAGACATCAATCACACAGTCTAACCTGAGGAAGAGGACATGACATAGACGTCAATCACACAGTCTATCCTGAGGAAGAGGACATGCCATAGAGATCAATCACACAGTCTAACCTGAGGAAGAGGACATGACATAGAGGTCAATCACACAGTCTATCCTGAGGAAGAGGACATGCCATAGAGATCAATCACACAGTCTAACCTGAGGAAGAGGACATGACATAGAGGTCAATCACACAGTCTATCCTGAGGAAGAGGACATGCTATAGACATCAATCAAACAGTCTAACCTGAGGAAGAGGACATGACATAGAGGTCAATCACACAGTCTAACCTGAGGAAGAGGACATGTTATAGACATCAATCACACAGTCTAACCTGAGGAAGAGGACATGCTATAGACATCAATCACACAGTCTATCCTGAGGAAGAGGACATGCCATAGAGATCAATCACACAGTCTATCCTGAGGAAGAGGACATGCTATAGACATCAATCACACAGTCTAACCTGAGGAAGAGGACATGCTATAGACATCAATCACACAGTCTATCCTGAGGAAGAGGACATGCCATAGAGATTAATCACACAGTCTATCCTGAGGAAGAGGACATGCCATAGAGATCAATCACACAGTCTATCCTGAGGAAGAGGACATGCTATAGACATCAATCACACAGTCTAACCTGAGGAAGAGGACATGCTATAGACATCAATCACACAGTCTAACCTGAGGAAGAGGACATGCTATAGACATCAATCACACAGTCTAACCTGAGGAAGAGGACATGCTATAGACATCAATCACACAGTCTAACCTGAGGAAGAGGACATGCTATAGACATGAATCAAACAGTCTAACCTGAGGAAGAGGACATGCTATAGACATCAATCACACAGTCTATCCTGAGGAAGAGGACATGCTATAGATATCGATCACACAGTCTATCCTGAGGAAGAGGACATGCTATAGAGATCAATCACAGTCTATCCTGAGGAAGTGGACATGCTATAAAGATCAATCATACAGTCTATCCTGAGGAAGAGGACATGCTATAGACATCAATCACACAGTCTATCCTGAGGAAGAGGACATGCTATAGACATCAATCACACAGTCTAACCTGAGGAAGAGGACATGCTATAGACATCAATCACACAGTCTATCCTGAGGAAGAGGACATGCTATAGACATCAATCACACAGTCTATCCTGAGGAAGAGGACATGCTATAGACATCAATCACACAGTCTAACCTGAGGAAGAGGACATGACATAGAGGTCAATCACACAGTCTATCCTGAGGAAGAGGACATGCTATAGACATCAATCACACAGTCTATCCTGAGGAAGAGGACATGCTATAGACATCAATCACACAGTCTAACCTGAGGAAGAGGACATGCTATAGACATCAATCACACATTCTAACCTGAGGAAGAGGACATGCTATAGATATCGATCACACAGTCTATCCTGAGGAAGAGGACATGCTATAGATATCGATCACACAGTCTATCCTGAGGAAGAGGACATGCTATAGAGATCAATCATACAGTCTATCCCGAGGAAGAGGACATGCTATAGACATCAATCACACAGTCTAACCTGAGGAAGAGGACATGCTATAGAGATCAATCACAGTCTATCCCGAGGAAGAGGACATGCTATAGACATCAATCACACAGTCTAACCTGAGGAAGAGGACATGCTATAGACATCAATCACACAGTCTATCCTGAGGAAGAGGACATGCTATAGAGATCAATCAAACAGTCTAACCTGAGGAAGAGGACATGCTATAGAGATCAATCACACAGTCTATCCTGAGGAAGAGGACATGCTATAGACATCAATCACACAGTCCATCCTGAGGAAGAGGACATGCCATAGAGATCAATCATACAGTCTATCCTGAGGAAGAGGACATGCTATAGACATCAATCACACAGTCTATCCTGAGGAAGAGGACATGCCATAGAGATCAATCACACAGTCTATCCTGAGGAAGAGGACATGCTATAGACATCAATCACACAGTCCATCCTGAGGAAGAGGACATGCCATAGAGATCAATCATACAGTCTATCCTGAGGAAGAGGACATGCTATAGAGATCAATCACACAGTCTAACCTGAGGAAGAGGACATGCCATAGAGATCAATCACACAGTCTAACCTGAGGAAGAGGACATGCTATAGAGATCAATCACACAGTCTATCCTGAGGAAGAGGACATGCTATAGACATCAATCACACAGTCTAACCTGAGGAAGAGGACATGCTATAGAGATCAATCATACAGTCTATCCTGAGGAAGAGGACATGCCATAGAGATCAATCATACAGTCTAACCTGAGGAAGAGGACATGCCATAGAGATCAATCATACAGTCTAACCTGAGGAAGAGGACATGCCATAGAGATCAATCTTACAGTCTAACCTGAGGAAGAGGACATGCCATAGAGATCAATCATATAGTCTAACCTGAGGAAGAGGACATGCTATAGACATCAATCACACAGTCTAACCTGAGGAAGAGGACATGCTATAGAGATCAATCATACAGTCTAACCTGAGGAAGAGGATATGCTATAGAGATCAATCACACAGTCTATCCCGAGGAAGAGGACATGCTATAGAGATCAATCATACAGTCTATCCTGAGGAAGAGGACATGCTATAGAGATCAATCACACAGTCTATCCCGAGGAAGAGGACATGCTATAGAGATCAATCATACAGTCTATCCTGAGGAAGAGGACATGCTATAGAGATCAATCATACAGTCTAACCTGAGGAAGAGGACATGCTATAGACATCGATCACACAGTCTATCCTGAGGAAGAGGACATGCTATAGAGATCAATCATACAGTCTATCCTGAGGAAGAGGACATGCTATAGAGATCAATCACACAGTCTAACCTGAGGAAGAGGACATGCTATAGAGATCAATCACACAGTCTATCCTGAGGAAGAGGACATGCTATAGAGATCAATCACACAGTCTAACCCGAGGAAGAGGACATGCTATAGACATCAATCACACAGTCTATCCTGAGGAAGAGGACATGCTATAGAGATCAATCACACAGTCCATCCTGAGGAAGAGGACATGCCATAGAGATCAATCACACAGTCTATCCTGAGGAAGAGGACATGCTATAGACATCAATCACACAGTCTAACCTGAGGAAGAGGACATGCTATAGAGATCAATCACACAGTCTATCCTGAGGAAGAGGACATGCTATAGAGATCAATCACACAGTCTATCCTGAGGAAGAGGACATGCTATAGAGATCAATCACACAGTCTAACCCGAGGAAGAGGACATGCCATAGAGATCAATCACACAGTCTAACCTGAGGAAAAGGACATGCTATAGACATCAATCACACAGTCTATCCTGAGGAAGAGGACATGCTATAGACATCAATCACACAGTCTATCCTGAGGAAGAGGACATGCTATAGAGATCAATCACACAGTCTAACCCGAGGAAGAGGACATGCCATAGAGATCAATCACACAGTCTAACCTGAGGAAAAGGACATGCTATAGACATCAATCACACAGTCTAACCTGAGGAAGAGGACATGCTATAGACATCAATCACACAGTCTATCCCGAGGAAGAGGACATGCTATAGACATCAATCACACAGTCTATCCTGAGGAAGAGGACATGTTATAGAGATCAATCACAGTCTATCCTGAGGAAGAGGACATGCTATAGACATCAATCACACAGTCTATCCCGAGGAAGAGGACATGCTATAGACATCAATCACACAGTCTATCCCGAGGAAGAGGACATGCTATAGACATCAATCACACAGTCTATCCTGAGGAAGAGGACATGCCATAGAGATCAATCACACAGTCTAACCTGAGGAAGAGGACATGCTATAGAGATCAATCACACAGTCTATCCTGAGGAAGAGGACATGCTATAGACATCAATCACACAGTCTAACCCGAGGAAGAGGACATGCCATAGAGATCAATCACACAGTCTAACCTGAGGAAAAGGACATGCTATAGACATCAATCACACAGTCTATCCTGAGAAAGAGGACATGCTATAGACATCAATCACACAGTCTATCCCGAGGAAGAGGACATGCTATAGACATCAATCACACAGTCTATCCTGAGGAAGAGGACATGTTATAGAGATCAATCACACAGTCTAACCTGAGGAAGAGGACATGCTATAGACATCAATCACACAGTCTATCCCGAGGAAGAGGACATGCTATAGACATCAATCACACAGTCTATCCTGAGGAAGAGGACATGCTATAGAGATCAATCACAGTCTATCCCGAGGAAGAGGACATGCTATAGACATCAATCACACAGTCTAACCTGAGGAAGAGGACATGCTATAGAGATCAATCACACAGTCTATCCTGAGGAAGAGGACATGCTATAGACATCAATCACACAGTCTAACCTGAGGAAGAGGACATGCTATAGACATCAATCACACAGTCTATCCTGAGGAAGAGAACATGCTATAGAGATCAATCATACAGTCTAACCTGAGGAAGAGGACATGCTATAGAGATCAATCACACAGTCTATCCTGAGGAAGAGGACATGCTATAGACATCAATCACACAGTCCATCCTGAGGAAGAGGACATGCCATAGAGATCAATCATACAGTCTATCCTGAGGAAGAGGACATGCTATAGACATCAATCACACAGTCTATCCTGAGGAAGAGGACATGCCATAGAGATCAATCACACAGTCTATCCTGAGGAAGAAGACATGCTATAGACATCAATCACACAGTCCATCCTGAGGAAGAGGACATGCCATAAAGATCAATCATACAGTCTATCCTGAGGAAGAGGACATGCTATAGAGATCAATCACACAGTCTAACCTGAGGAAGAGGACATGCCATAGAGATCAATCACACAGTCTAACCTGAGGAAGAGGACATGCTATAGACATCAATCACACAGTCTATCCCGAGGAAGAGGACATGCTGTAGACATCAATCACACAGTCTATCCTGAGGAAGAGGACATGCTATAGAGATCAATCACACAGTCTATCCTGAGGAAGAGGACATGCTATAGACATCAATCACACAGTTTATCCTGAGGAAGAGGACATGCTATAGAGATCAATCACACAGTCTATCCTGAGGAAGAGGACATGCTATAGAGATCAATCACACAGTCTATCCTGAGGAAGAGGACATGCTATAGAGATCAATCATACAGTCTATCCTGAGGAAGAGGACATGCTATAGAGATCAATCACACAGTCCATCCTGAGGAAGAGGACATGCTATAGATATCGATCACACAGTCTATCCTGAGGAAGAGGACATGCTATAGAGATCAATCATACAGTCTAACCTGAGGAAGAGGACATGCTATAGAGATCAATCACACAGTCTAACCTGAGGAAGAGGACATGCCATAGAGATCAATCACACAGTCTAACCTGAGGAAGAGGACATGCTATAGACATCAATCACACAGTCTAACCTGAGGAAGAGGACATGCCATAGAGATCAATCACACAGTCTATCCTGAGGAAGAGGACATGCCATAGAGATCAATCATACAGTCTAACCTGAGGAAGAGGACATGCCATAGAGATCAATCACACAGTCTATCCTGAGGAAGAGGACATGCTATAGAGATCAATCACACAGTCTAACCTGAGGAAGAGGACATGCTATAGACATCAATCAAACAGTCTATCCTGAGGAAGAGGACATGCTATAGATATCGATCACACAGTCTATCCTGAGGAAGAGGACATGCTATAGAGATCAATCATACAGTCTAACCTGAGGAAGAGGACATGCTATAGAGATCAATCATACAGTCTAACCTGAGGAAGAGGACATGCCAGGGTTTTTCCTGCATAGAGAATTATGAGGCGGCCGCCTCCGTCAAATTTCGTGCCGCCTCCGGCTCTCGACAAAACTCGGACAGACAGTCATGGTCAGATACACTTTTTCCACCGTGACGGTTCTGTTGCGGTTACCGCTTGTGTCCATTCTCAAACCGTATAGTGCTGCTGCTGCGCGCGGAGAAGTAATAAAAACATTCCATTCCAATTAATCGAGGGTGGATGACAGATAAATAATTTTGTGTTGAGTTTAATAAAGACACGGAACTCGGTAAAACGCAATGAACGTGCGTCACTTTACTTTCGTTTTCAACAACGTAATTCTCTTCATGGAAAACCAATCAAGGATCAGGAGGACTCGATAACGCTTGTCTGGGACCATATACTTTGTCCGGGACACGTGTGTTTTTCTTTCTTTCTTTTTTGAAGGGAAAAGTGAGAGAGAATTGTAGCCCATCCGGACAAATGCCCTGATTAAAAAAAAATTTAATATAAAAATATTCCGAATCACCGAAAACGTGAGGATGATTCTGTTTTATTTAAATTAATGTAAGTGGCGATTGATAGCCTATAGTTGATAATATAGGCCTACCTAATGTACTGACGGTAACAAAGTTGCGCTGTTGAGGCTCGTGCTGTTATTTATAACATATTATAGTTAAGAAACAATATATAGCCTAGGCTACACACGATCAGTGTGATGTTTTCCTGAATGCTATCAAGACTGAAACCTAGACTGATTTCATAACAGTTCAATAAACAAATAGTTAAAATTAAGTCACTTACATTTGAGACGCAATGACTGTTTTTGTTCTGTTTCTGCAGCGGAAATAGTTCCAAACAAAGATCACAGCAGAACCGTAACGTATCTCACAGCAACACTCAGCCGTGTTTCATTACTGAATGATTCAGCGTTTTGAACGAATCGATTGAGTCAAAGATTCAATTACCTATTCATAAACTGCCTCATTCGGAATTCGGAAGCCTTTTGAACGAATCGTTTGAATGAATGACTCAATGACTCGCTCATTAAGACGGTCGCCTGCCGCCTCCTACTGGCGGTTTAGTTTCATAAAGTATAATTCTTTTCAACATTCCTTATTTGTATATTCAAAAATATTTAAAATAATCTAATTTAATACAGTTATAATTTTTCAATGTAAATTATTTAATTTGATTGGAAACAGCCTAATGTCTTATTACCTCCACCCACAAAAATAATGCCGAAAACACATTAGGCTATATGATGATCTATGAAAAATAATATTTAATTACCTTATTATTAAAATACATTATTAGGATTTTACCACCTCCGCCTCATTTTGAGCCAGGAAAAACCCTGCATGCTATAGAGATCAATCACAAAGTCTATCCTGAGGAAGAGGGCCTGCTATAGAGATCAATCATACAGTCTAACCTGAGGAAGAGGACATGCTATAGACATCAATCACACAGTCTATCCCGAGGAAGAGGACATGCTATAGACATCAATCACACAGTCTATCCCGAGGAAGAGGACATGCTATAGACATCAATCACACAGTCTAACCTGAGGAAGAGGACATGCTATAGACATCAATCACACAGTCTATCCTGAGGAAGAGGACATGCTATAGACATCAATCACACAGTCTAACCTGAGGAAGAGGACATGCTATAGACATCAATCACACAGTCTAACCTGAGGAAGAGGACATGCTATAGACATCAATCAAACAGTCTATCCTGAGGAAGAGGACATGCTATAGAGATCAATCACACAGTCTATCCTGAGGAAGAGGACATGCTATAGAGATCAATCATACAGTCTAACCTGAGGAAGAGGACATGCTATAGACATCAATCACACAGTCTAACCTGAGGAAGAGGACATGCTATAGACATCAATCAAACAGTCTATCCTGAGGAAGAGGACATGCTATAGACATCAATCACACAGTCTAACCTGAGGAAGAGGACATGCTATAGACATCAATCACACAGTCTAACCTGAGGAAGAGGACATGCTATAGAGATCAATCACACAGTCTATCCTGAGGAAGAGGACATGCTATAGAGATCAATCACACATTCTAACCTGAGGAAGAGGACATGCTATAGACATCAATCACACAGTCTAACCTGAGGAAGAGGACATGCTATAGACATCAATCACACAGTCTATCCTGAGGAAGAGGACATGCTATAGAGATCAATCACACAGTCTATCCTGAGGAAGAGGACATGCTATAGACATCAATCACACAGTCTAACCTGAGGAAGAGGACATGCTATAGACATCAATCAAACAGTCTATCCTGAGGAAGAGGACATGCTATAGATATCGATCACACAGTCTATCCTGAGGAAGAGGACATGCTATAGAGATCAATCATACAGTCTAACCTGAGGAAGAGGACATGCTATAGAGATCAATCACAAAGTCTATCCTGAGGAAGAGGACATGCTATAGACATCAATCACACAGTCTAACCTGAGGAAGAGGACATGCTATAGACATCAATCACACAGTCTAACCTGAGGAAGAGGACATGCTATAGACATCAATCAAACAGTCTATCCTGAGGAAGAGGACATGCTATAGATATCGATCACACAGTCTATCCTGAGGAAGAGGACATGCTGTAGACATCAATCACACAGTCTATCCTGAGGAAGAGGACATGCTATAGACATCAATCACACAGTCTATCCCGAGGAAGAGGACATGCTGTAGACATCAATCACACAGTCTATCCTGAGGAAGAGGACATGCTATAGACATCAATCACACAGTCTATCCTGAGGAAGAGGACATGCTATAGATATCGATCACACAGTCTATCCTGAGGAAGAGGACATGCTAAAGAGATCAAACACACAGTCTATCCTGAGGAAGAGGACATGCTATAGACATCAATCACACAGTCTAACCTGAGGAAGAGGACATGCTATAGACATCAATCACACAGTCTAACCTGAGGAAGAGGACATGCTATAGACATCAATCAAACAGTCTATCCTGAGGAAGAGGACATGCTATAGATATCGATCACACAGTCTATCCTGAGGAAGAGGACATATTATAGAGATCAATCATACAGTCTAACCTGAGGAAGAGGACATGCTATAGACATCAATCACACAGTCTAACCTGAGGAAGAGGACATGCTATAGACATCAATCACACAGTCTAACCTGAGGAAGAGGACATGCTATAGAGATCAATCACACAGTCTATCCTGAGGAAGAGGACATGCTATAGAGATCAATCACACATTCTAACCTGAGGAAGAGGACATGCTATAGACATCAATCACACAGTCTATCCTGAGGAAGAGGACATGCTATAGACATCAATCACACAGTCTAACCTGAGGAAGAGGACATGCTATAGACATCAATCACACAGTCTATCCTGAGGAAGAGGACATGCTATAGAGATCAATCACACATTCTAACCTGAGGAAGAGGACATGCTATAGACATCAATCACACAGTCTATCCTGAGGAAGAGGACATGCTATAGAGATCAATCACACATTCTAACCTGAGGAAGAGGACATGCTATAGACATCAATCACACAGTCTAACCTGAGGAAGAGGACATGCTATAGACATCAATCACACAGTCTATCCTGAGGAAGAGGACATGCCATAGACATCAATCACACAGTCTAACCTGAGGAAGAGGACATGCTATAGAGATCAATCACACAGTCTATCCTGAGGAAGAGGACATGCTATAGAGATCAATCACACAGTCTAACCTGAGGAAGAGGACATGCTATAGACATCAATCACACAGTCTATCCTGAGGAAGAGGACATGCTATAGAGATCAATCACACAGTCTATCCTGAGGAAGAGGACATGCCATAGACATCAATCACACAGTCTAACCTGAGGAAGAGGACATGCTATAGAGATCAATCACACAGTCTAACCTGAGGAAGAGGACATGACATAGAGGTCAATCACACAGTCTATCCTGAGGAAGAGGACATGCTATAGACATCAATCAAACAGTCTAACCTGAGGAAGAGGACATGCCATAAAGATCAATCACACAGTCTAACCTGAGGAAGAGGACATGCCATAAAGATCAATCACACAGTCTATCCTGAGGAAGAGGACATGCTATAGAGATCAATCACACAGTCTATCCTGAGGAAGAGGACATGCTATAGAGATCAATCACAGTCTATCCTGAGGAAGAGGACATGCTATAGAGATCAATCACACAGTCTATCCTGAGGAAGAGGACATGCTATAGAGATCAATCACACAGTCTATCCCGAGGAAGAGGACATGCTATAGACATCAATCACACAGTCTATCCTGAGGAAGAGGACATGCTATAGAGATCAATCACACAGTCTATCCCGAGGAAGAGGACATGCTATAGACATCAATCACACAGTCTATCCTGAGGAAGAGGACATGCCATAGAGGTCAATCACACAGTCTATCCTGAGGAAGAGGACATGCTATAGACATCAATCACACAGTCTAACCTGAGGAAGAGGACATGCTATAGACATCAATCACACAGTCTAACCTGAGGAAGAGGACATGCTATAGACATCAATCACACAGTCTAACCTGAGGAAGAGGACATGCTATAGACATCAATCACACAGTCTATCCTGAGGAAGAGGACATGCTATAGATATCGATCACACAGTCTATCCTGAGGAAGAGGACATGCTATAGAGATCAATCATACAGTCTATCCTGAGGAAGAGGACATGCTATAGACATCAATCACACAGTCTATTCTGAGGAAGAGGACATGCTATAGACATCGATCACACAGTCTATCCTGAGGAAGAGGACATGCTATAGAGATCAATCATACAGTCTATCCTGAGGAAGAGGACATGCTATAGAGATCAATCATACAGTCTATCCTGAGGAAGAGGACATGCTATAGACATCAATCACACACAGTCTATCCCGAGGAAGAGGACATGCTATAGACATCAATCACACAGTCTATCCTGAGGAAGAGGACATGCTATAGACATCAATCACACAGTCTATCCTGAGGAAGAGGAAATGCTATAGACATCAATCACACAGTCTAACCCGAGGAAGAGGACATGCTATAGACATCAATCACACAGTCTAACCTGAGGAAGAGGACATGCTATAGAGATCAATCACGCAGTCTATCCTGAGGAAGAGGACATGTTATAGAGATCAATCACACAGTCTATCCCGAGGAAGAGGACATGCTATAGACATCAATCACACAGTTTATCCTAAGGAAGAGGACATGCTATAGACATCAATCACACAGTCTATCCTGAGGAAGAGGACATGCCATAGAGATCAATCACACAGTCTATCCTGAGGAAGAGGACATGCTATAGAGATCAATCACACAGTCTATCCTGAGGAAGAGGACATGTTATAGAGATCAATCACACAGTCTATCCCGAGGAAGAGGACATGCTATAGACATCAATCACACAGTCTATCCTGAGGAAGAGGACATGCTATAGAGATCAATCACACAGTCTATCCTGAGGAAGAGGACATGCTATAGACATCAATCACACAGTCTATCCCGAGGAAGAGGACATGCTATAGACATCAATCACACAGTCTATCCTGAGGAAGAGGACATGCCATAGAGATCAATCACACAGTCTATCCTGAGGAAGAGGACATGCTATAGACATCAATCACACAGTCTATCCTGAGGAAGAGGACATGCTATAGAGATCAATCACACAGTCTATCCTGAGGAAGAGGACATGCCATAGAGATCAATCACACAGTCTATCCTGAGGAAGAGGACATGCTATAGACATCAATCACACAGTCTATCCTGAGGAAGAGGACATGCTATGGAGATCAATCACACAGTCTAACCCGAGGAAGAGGACATGCTATAGAGATCAATCATACAGTCTAACCTGAGGAAGAGGACATGCTATAGACATCAATCACACAGTTTATCCTAGGGAAGAGGACATGCTATAGAGATCAATCACAGTCTATCCTGAGGAAGAGGACATGCTATAGAGATCAATCACAGTCTATCCTGAGGAAGAGGACATGCTATAGAGATCAATCACACAGTCTAACCCGAGGAAGAGGACATGCCATAGAGATCAATAATACAGTCTAACCTGAGGAAGAGGACATGCTATAGAGATCAATCATACAGTCTAACCTGAGGAAGAGGACATGCTATAGAGATCAATCACACAGTCTATCCTGAGGAAGAGGACATGCTATAGACATCAATCACACAGTCTAACCTGAGGAAGAGGACATGCTATAGAGATCAATCACACAATCTAACCTGAGGAAGAGGACATGCTATAGAGATCAATCACACAGTCTATCCTGAGGAAGAGGACATACTATAGACATCAATCACACAGTCTATCCTGAGGAAGAGGACATGCTATAGAGATCAATCACACAGTCTAACCTGAGGAAGAGGACATGCTATAGAGATCAATCACACAGTCCATCCTGAGGAAGAGGACATGCTATAGACATCAATCACACACAGTCTATCCTGAGGAAGAGGACATGCTATAGAGATCAATCACACAGTCTATCCTGAGGAAGAGGACATGCCATAGAGATCAATCATACAGTCTAACCCGAGGAAGAGGACATGCTATAGACATCAATCACACACAGTCTATCCTGAGGAAGAGGACATGCTATAGAGATCAATCACACAGTCCATCCTGAGGAAGAGGACATGCTATAGACATCAATCACACACAGTCTATCCTGAGGAAGAGGACATGCTATAGAGATCAATCACACAGTCCATCCTGAGGAAGAGGACATGCTATAGAGATCAATCACACAGTCTAACCTGAGGAAGAGGACATGCCATAGAGATCAATCACACAGTCTAACCTGAGGAAGAGGACATGCTATAGAGATCAATCACACAGTCTATCCTGAGGAAGAGGACATGTTATAGAGATCAATCACACAGTCTAACCTGAGGAAGAGGACATGCTATAGACATCAATCACACAGTGTATCCTGAGGAAGAGGACATGCTATAGAGATCAATCACACAGTCTATCCTGAGGAAGAGGACATGCCATAGACATCAATCACACAGTCTATCCTGAGGAAGAGGACATGCTATAGCAAACAATCACACAGTCTATCCTGAGGAAGAGGACATGCTATAGAGATCAATCACACAGTCTATCCTGAGGAAGAGGACATGCTATAGCAAACAATCACACAGTCTATCCTGAGGAAGAGGACATGCTATAGAGATCAATCACACAGTCTATCCTGAGGAAGAGGACATGCTATAGAGATCAATCACACAGTCTATCCTGAGGAAGAGGACATGCTATAGACATCAATCACACAGTCTATCCTGAGGAAGAGGACATGCTATAGAGATCAATCACACAGTCTATCCTGAGGAAGAGGACATGCTATAGCAAACAATCACACAGTCTATCCTGAGGAAGAGGACATGCTATAGAGATCAATCACACAGTCTATCCTGAGGAAGAGGACATGCTATAGAGATCAATCACACAGTCTATCCTGAGGAAGAGGACATGCTATAGACATCAATCACACAGTCTATCCTGAGGAAGAGGACATGCTATAGACATCAATCACACAGTCTATCCTGAGGAAGAGGACATGCTATAGAGATCAATCACACAGTCTATCCTGAGGAAGAGGACATGCTATAGAGATCAATCACACAGTCTATCCTGAGGAAGAGGACATGCTATAGAGATCAATCACACAGTTTATCCTGAGGAAGAGGACATGCTATAGACATCAATCACACAGTTTATCCTGAGGAAGAGGACATGCTATAGAGATCAATCACACAGTCTATCCTGAGGAAGAGGACATGCTATAGAGATCAATCACACAGTCTATCCTGAGGAAGAGGACATGCTATAGACATCAATCACACAGTCTATTCTGAGGAAGAGGACATGCTATAGACATCAATCACACAGTCTATCCTGAGGAAGAGGACATGCTATAGACATCAATCACACAGTCTATCCTGAGGAAGAGGACATGCTATAGAGATCAATCACACAGTCTATCCTGAGGAAGAGGACATGCTATAGAGATCAATCACACAGTCTAACCTGAGGAAGAGGACATGCTATAGAGATCAATCACACAGTCTAACCTGAGGAAGAGGACATGCTATAGAGATCAATCACACAGTCTATCCTGAGGAAGAGGACATGCTATAGAGATCAATCACACAGTCTATCCTGAGGAAGAGGACATGCTATAGACATCAATCACACAGTCTATCCTGAGGAAGAGGACATGCTATAGACATCAATCACACAGTCTATCCTGAGGAAGAGGACATGCTATAGAGATCAATCACACAGTCTATCCTGAGGAAGAGGACATGCTATAGACATCAGTAACACAGTCTAACCTGAGGAAGAGGACATGTTATAGACATCAGTAAGACAGTCTAACCTGAGGAAGAGGACATGCTATAGAGATCAATCACACAGGAAGGAAGAGAACGAGGAATCACAGATTTAGGGATAGAAACATGTACTTATGTGAATATATTTAATTCTTTATACCTTGAACAAGACATAATCGAAATGGTAATGGCCAGGGAATACGTAAGAGAGAAGAGTGAGATAACCGATTCTGAATTGGTCTCAAGCTCATTCTGTCTTGATATTGATGTATAGTAAGACACATGGACCTGTAGAAATGAAAAAACAACAACAACAACACTGGGTTACACTTTATTTGAAGGTTTTATTGTCACAGTGTAATTATATATTTAAGTACTGAGTAATATTAAGTACCTACAGTTGGTACTCAACCAGAATAATACTTTTACCGCCACTGTTCCCGCGGGTGTGCATTTGCTGCCTTTCACCGCTAAGAGGCGCTACAATCACAGACCTTGAAAAGTGTCAGTTTATTCTCTCTATCGCGTAATCTGCCGCCACGCCGCGGCTCATTGAGAGCAATTGGGAGCTGCTAGCAGATCAATTCAAGTGAAACATTGTAGTTAAACGAATTCATATTCACAATACTGAAATTACAGAACAAATTTAGAACTGAAACAAATGTAGGCTTTATTATTGCATCAAATTCAAGCAAAGTAGGCTAAGCGTTAACATTATGTGTCCAATTTTTCTATAATTTAGAAACGTTATGCTTGTCAATAGGTTATGTGTCTCATAGTTCGTGTTATTTTAATTTGTCAGTAGATTTATTAACTGAAACATAACAGTGAAATAAATTAAACTAAATGATCAGGACTTGATAACCGATGTTAGTCGGCAGCATTTGTGTTTTAGCATTCTTTATTAAGAATTATATAGGCTTACATTATTACGATTAGCATAAATTTCTTTAATAAATAATGAAAACATTTCAACATAAAACATTGCAATGGAAAACTTTAGGCTACATCAATGAGGCTTTGCATGACAAGACGTTAAGCTCATTCTCTGGCCAGAGCTCAGGCGATAGCTGTGTGGTCAACGCAACAACATGCGCCTCGTGGAGCGTGTGGTCAACGCAAACTAATTTTGTCCCCAGTTTAACATTTGTCAAAAATAAAAACATTTGAAATGTTAATTTATTGATTCGAAACACTTTTCGGAGCTTTGTTGTGTTTGATTTGATTTGGAAATGAAATAATGTTTTCAAAAAAAAATTATTAAGTTTGAAGGGTTTCAAATACCAAATGGAAATACCATTTCAAGGTTTAGATAAAGTGTCGGGACAGTTTATTTATTTAAAACAGGGTTGCATCGAGTTTAGAGTTTATTCCCTTTGCAATGCAAAATAAGAAACACAGACTGTTATTCTTGCGACACTTTAAATTTGTATTGCCAAATTAATTGCAGCAAAATTAAACAATTAAAACAGTACAAAATGAAAATAGTTCAAAGCAACATAAATTAACATGCGTTTTTCTTTGCCTCTCTCTCACGCTTGATCTCTTTTTAGCAAGTTGAAGTTTTTGGGGTCTCTCTCGAAATTAAACATTTCAGGGTAAAAACACACCATAAAGGCTAATAATAATACTGTATATGTCATCCACACAAATCACAGAAAAAAAAGAAAAAAAAAAAACCTGTAACAAATGATTTAGTCTTTGTTGCTTCAAAGACACAGAATGCCTAGCAGAATTCTCCTTACACTAAAAGGAGGTTGGCCACGAATTAAAGAGCTCTGTGTCTGCTGATCACTCACATTCGTTTAGTTGGCATGAACGCATTTTCGTCAACAGTTCATGTTTGGATAATGCCAGATTGTTGACAATCACACACACATTGCTCACACACTCTAAAACTCTACAAAACCAGTTGCAACAACTGGATTGAACACTTCAATTGATATTTTGTGTGAAAAACCTTTAAATTCAATAAATAAAACTACAGTAGGCTATAGGGCCTACATTTGGACACATCAAGAGATTTATCCTTAAAAGAATATTGCCTTTGCCTGTTCTGCATCATCAGGCTATCCGACACTCTCCGTATGAAAGAGGGGCGATTAACACTCCTGCACCCCCACGATAAAAGTTTATTAACTAAATATTTTGTTATTTTAATAATTGAAGAATTAAAACGCTACTCCGGTTTGGACCAGCTTTTTCCAAGCAAAACTAAATACAATCTTAAAACGCATGTTCATTTGTTGTCATGAACAAAATGTTCATCTCAATATTAAATTCCACAGGGATCTTTGGGTCCTTACAACCAGGGTGCGGTTTGTGAATTTTATTTTTATTCAAATAAATCTCAAACCAAAGTGCTTCGTGCTGCAGTTAGAACGCGCCGCCGCGTTTGTCGAGGGAACCCCAATATTTTTATAGGAATAGGCTTCTGTTTTCTACAATATGAAATATAGGCTATATTGCTCTCGTCTCTATTTTTAACTTTTGATTCTATTTTTTTGTTCTAAAAATATTTTCTATTCTGTTAACCATAGTTGTAGTATTTCATCCTTACTGTTAATTGACATTTACCCCACTTACATTTCAAAATGCGGCAATTGCTGCGGTTTTGCACAATATATGGGGTGGTGTGGCGCAGTGGATAAGACACATGCCTTTGGTGTGAGAGACCCGGGTTCGAATCCTCTGTGAGACACCAATGTGTCCCTGAGCAAGACACTTAACCCCTAGTTGCTCCAGAGGCGTGTGACCTCTGACATATATAGCAATTGTAAGTCGCTTTGGATAAAAGCGTCAGCTAAATGTAAATGTAAATATCCCTTTGCGCCTGGCGGTCATTTTGTGAATGACTTTGAAATGCGACTGGTTTAAAGGATTAGTTCACTTTCATTTACTCACCGCGATGTAATCCAAGATGTCCATGTCTTTCTTTCTTCAGTCGAAAAGAAATGAAGGTTTTTGAGGGAAACATTCCAGGATTTTTCTTCATATTCAGTGGCAACCAACGGTTTGAAGGTTCAAGTGTCCGTCTCAATGCAGCTCCAAAGTCTCGACATAATCCCAGTCGAGAAATAAGGGTCTTATCTAGCGAAACCATCGGTCATTTAAAAAAAAATATATATATATATATATTCTTTTTAACCACAAATGCCCATCTTGTACCATCTCTGAGATGCAATACGTCATCACGCTGGAAAGGTCATGGAAAAAAATCAATAATAATAATAATAAATTAAAACAAAGATGAGAAAATGAGATGGAATTTTTTTCGCCCTTCCCTCCTTTCTGAACTGGAGAACACAGACAAATAACTTAGATAGATGACGTGACGCGTGACCTTTCCAACGTGAGGACGCAATGCGTGGCGCATCTCAGAGATGGTTGCCATTGAAAATCCTGGAATGTTTTCCTCAAAAACCTTAATTTCTTTTCGACTGAAGAAAGAACGACACGGATATCTTGGATGACATCAGGGTGAGTAAATTATCAGCAAAAACATTTTTTGAAAGTGAACTAATCCTTTAATTGTGCCACGGCGGTAATAGGCATTCTGGTTGACTACCTACAGTACATGCACTTACTATAGGGTTAGGGTAGGATTAGAGTTTGGTTGAGGGTTAGTTGCATGTAATTATGCATAATTTACTGGTATTAGTATGGTAAGTACATGTAACATATGTAACAAGAGCACTGTAAAATAAAGTGTTAACAAACACTGCTCCATAAAATTATTTACTCACACAATGGTCATTACCAGGGCTTTTTGCTCATCATCCACTGTGGCTAGAGCTTTTCCAAAGATACTTGCCACTCTGCATTTTCACTGGCCACAATTTTGACATTGGTGCATTTTAATGGGGAAAACTGCCATATAAATATTTGTAATATTATCTCATTATTTGGAAGCAGGTATATTAGGTTGCTGTCACTTTAAGACCTGATGCACAGATCCATTATACTGATAAAACATAACTGACTGCGTTTCAATGAATACTCGCCAAGACTGGCATTTTGACATTCATTTCTGTGTATTTGACTGTTTAAGCACAACTATAATTTAGTAATGAGAGGCAGCTTTAAGCGCATACAATTATGCTCAATACGTGCAATCCCACAGTAAAATTCAAGTCCTATAACAACAACAATATTCATCCAGATCAAATGAAGCGAGTGAGGAAAGGCGGGTTTGTGCGTAACTCATTGTTGGAGAGATAAGACAGAAAGAGCAGCTGGTATCCTGAATCTATTCTGCGGAAAATTAGTATTGGACGCGTTTCAGATATTTCACTACATTGCATCCGTTCCTATTATTTCAGATGCCTTTTTAAAGATGTTTGAAAGATGTTTATTATTTCAGATGCCTTTTTTTTTTTTTTTGAACAATACGGTTATCCGGACCACACAGTGACGGGTAGCTTTAGGGGCGGGGTTAGGGGTAGGTTTAGGGGCGGGGTTAGGGGTATGTCATCACATAGACCCCATTGACGGGTAGGTTTAGGGGTGGGGTTAGGGGTAGGTTTAGGGGCGGGGTTAGGGGTAGGTCATCTATCAGGTGTGGTCTGGATATCCGTATAGTACCTTTTTTTTATTTTTATTTTTTTTATTTAAAGTTTGAAAAAATGTATGTATTATATATAAAATTCGACCCGCCACCGTGGCTAGTAGGAGTGACTGCGTTACGCCACCGCTGAAATACACACGCATGTGGCTGGTTTGGAGGCTGTTAATCTCAAGCCCTGGTCATTATCTAATTAATAACTCAGCATTTTTACTTACCGTTTTCTGTTCTGTAGAGTTTGAGAGGAGTTTTAGACAGCCATCAAGCCAGTGAAGGTTGTCCTCCGTCTTCTTCTCGTCTAAGAAATAAAAAAGCCTGATTGCTTTGGCACTGGTGAGCTCTGAGCTCTCTGGCTTTACCTCTACACCGCCGACGGTTGCTCCCAAAAACTCGGTATTATTCAATGGATATTTTACTTTTAAAGAAACAACTTCAGCAGCATTGTAATTTATGATGTCTAAAATTGCGTTTGACATGCACTTTCCCTTTGTTTTGGCACAGAGGGTTTCAAAAGTCTTGTTTCCTGTCGTCATACTTTTCACTTTTCTATCTAACTCTATAATGTCGTTAAAAGCTGCTTCAGTTAATATATTTTCTCCGTGCAAGCCTGTGATGATCAAAGAGGCATAAGTGCCTTCAGACGCAAGCCGTAGCCGAGAAAACTCTTCAGATTGTGGGAAATTTTCCAACACAATCGCCCTCTCCAACTTGGCAGGTCCATTGACAGGCGTAAACTGGTCTTCAATATCATTTGCCTTCCTCTCGTGAAGAAAGATGAAACCAGATCCAAGGGCAGCAGCCACACATACAGCTGATAAAAGAAACACACATGGATATCTTCCAACAGCATGACCGAGCTTTTCAAAGGCCAGAGACAGAGGCCTTTCAATGCAGTCTGTTTTAGATGCGCTACACTTCATCATCCCGGAGATTCAGTCTCGTCCTTCTTCAAAGCCCCAACAACAGCCTTTCAGAGGAGGAAGCTCTGGATAGTTCAGATGGTCCTTGAAAACTGGTGACGGAGAGTCACATTCAAAACAACTTTAATCAGTTACAGGTCACATGAACATTTGGGTTTGCATAAATATATAGGCTAGCCTACCAACCTACCGGAAAAAGGGTGTTGGTGTGTGTGTGGTCTGAAATAGAGGAACATTTTGGAAATTACAAATAAAAGAATATTACAATCCTTCTGTGAAATTGCTACAGATATTATACATTTCTATACTGAACATAAACAAATAAATAATCAACAATTGTCTGACAATTCCACAACTATAACGGTGTAGCATGTCAAAATAATCTTAATATGGCTAACAGATCAACAGGTTAATATAACCACAAACCATTATACGGTTTGCAGTGTGTGTTCAATATTCGCTACTCTTAATGTGTGTGTGTGTGTGCACAAACCTCATGGCTAAAATAACTGCAGGCTAATTCCGAGAATGGGTTACGCCCTAACATTGTCAGTTTCACTTTCACTTTCTTAGCTTTCCGACGAAGATTAACGAAAAATGTCTTATTGTGCGAATACAAACTTACAAGATTAATGTGACACCCTCATAATAACATAATTATCACGAACGTGCATGTTTCTACTTTAAAATGATAAACACACTTACTTTTCTTCAGGAACGGACAGAGCTTCGGCGGCGCGCAGTGATCCAGCTCCTGCGGTGAGGGAAGCGCAAGCGCGTGCTCTTAAAGAGACAGGCGTGTAGGACTCGCTCAAGTCAAAGACATGTGTAAGCCCTCTAGTATGGAAATCCAATGGAAGAAATGTCTAAGTTTTTTTTTTTTTTTTTGCTCTATTGTTTCAGAAACCAGAGCACGCTTACGTTCATCCCGTCCACCTTTAATGTTAATAGAGCCAACCCTCAATCTTTCCATTAAAAAAAAAAAACTGGAGGAAAGTGCAGATAAACTATTTTAAATACTTTCTTACTGTAATTAAGTGCTTCTTTTCACTCTTTTCACTTTCACAGAGATGTTGCTTTAGCATCACTCTTGCACCCTCAGTTACTGTTAAAGCAATACTGAGATTTTAACCAGAAATCAGTGGTAATAAATTATAATATTGATTCAACATAACAAAGTTATATATTTTGTCAACATAACTTTTGCACCCTCAGTTACTGTTGAAAAAAATGTTTATATTTCAACCACAAATAAATTACTATATTATTAAATCAACATTATAAAGCTATATATTTTCAACATCATTTTTGCACACTCAGTGTTGACATTTATTTCAGAATTCAATGGTACTATTATTGATTACACATTATAAAGTGTTTTTTTTTCAGCATCACCCTCATTTGTTGAAACAATATTAATATTGAAGACAAAAAACATGCTCATACTGTTGAATCAATGTTCAATCTACTATATTAATAAAACATAAAATAAAAACACTTTTCCACTAGTTCAATTACATTCTTATTTGTTCAGTCTTTTTTCCTTTAATCTAGTCAACTGAAAGCACTTCATTTAAAAAAAAAAATCATACAAAAGTGAAACAAAAAACAAACAAAAAAACACAAAAATGAATTTGTTTCTGGAGGCACTGAAGAAACAGTTGTTTGATGTGCAGTTCTATGGAAGTGAAATAATGCCAAATGTTTTTGAAACAAAAAAGCCTGTTGAATTGCTCTACTTGAAAGAAATATGCATTGCATTAACTATGCTTGCATTTGAATGCATTGTGTTTTTAGGGCTTGCATTTTATGGGCTGAAATTCAGCATGGTTGAATATTTAAGCTGTGAATATTTTCAATATTAAAATGCAATAATCCATATTCACCTTTCATATTTCACTTCCAAAATATTCAAACTGTTTAAAAATACAACCTATAATATTCAACAGGCAATTTTCGGTCCATTTTAATTTTGCTTTGCAAATTTGCTTCAAAATTCAACATTGACATGCAGGAAAAGCAGTAGATTTCCGTCAACGACATTTTTTTCACAGACGAAAATGAGACGATGACTAAATAAAAAAAAGGCCAGTGGCCATCTAATGACGAGAAAGTGAGGAAAAGGAAAAGCAGACCAAAGAAAAAAACATGATATAAAATCAAAATAAACAAACTTATAAACTTTATTTAGAATTAAAAATTAATAAAAAAAAAAAATGAAACTAAATCCATAAATTGATTCCATGATGGGAATATGAAGCGCCTGACAGAACAAACTAAAACCAAATTTGTGAAACAACCCCCCCCCCCCCCCCCCCCCAAAAAAAAGAAAAGAACACCTGAACATATGTCTCCTAAAATGACAGAAACCATCTTTCAAAACTATCCATCAAATAACCTTTGGCTTTACTTTTCAGGAAGATTCACACTTGATTCTGACATACTACTATGTTTTTTTTTGCCTCTTGAAATGAAATACTATTACAATTTAAAATAATGGTTTTCTATTTAAATATACTTTAAAATATAATTTATTCCTGTGATCAAAGCTGAATTTTTAGCATCTTTACTCCAGTCATGATCCTCACATGATCCTTCACAAATCATTCTAATATGCTGATTTATTATCAATGTTAGAAACAATTGTGCCGCTTAATATTTTTATTATTTTTTTAAAGGGCATTTATTTAAAAAATAAATATTTGTAACAATATATGCTACTGTTCAAAAGTTTGGGGTCAGTGATTTTTTTTCTTTTATGAAAGAAATTAATCATTTTATTCAGCAAGGATTTGTAAAAAAAAAAAAAAAAAATTTTTCAAACAAAGTTTGTTTCTGGAAGAAAATTGCGTCATCGTCCACCTTAAGTAAGGCAGATCAATAATATTGTTGAATATTAAATGTCCCCAACTAAGTAAGCCAAAAGCCAAGGCGACAGTGACAGGAACCAAAACTCCATCAGTGACAGAATGGAGAATAAACCCTTGGGAGAACCCAGACTCAGTCGCTCAGTTCTCCTCTGGCCAACGAGCGAACAGTGTATGATTATGATCCAGGAGCATTACAGGTCAGAGGTCAGATTGGATCTGGACATTCAGAATATGAGTTTGTTGAGGATCAGTGCCGATGGCTGTGGTGTGGATGAGGCCTTCACAGGGCTGATGAGGCTGACACTTCAGGGATGCGTCGTGGACGTGTGCAGGCGCAGGTCCTCCATCTGATCTGGATACGGCCCGGATCCGGCTGACTTCAGTAAACCTCGGAATAAGCAGAAAGACTAACATTAGCGTAGACGCCATTCTTCTTATGATGTAGCGAGTACATCAGGTGGGATAGGACGTGTTCCCGGTTCCGGCTGACCTAATCTATGCAGCCTAACAATCATTTAACTAATTTGAATAATAGAAATGTATAATGTTCTATATGTATGCTAGGTCAAAGAGATGTGTTTTTAGTCTAGCTTTGAACTGACAAGAGTGTGTCTGCTTCCCGGACAATGTTAGGAAGACTGTTCCAGAGTTTTGGTGCTAAATAGGAAAAGGATCTACCGCCAGCAGTCGATTTTGATATTCTAGGTATTATCCACTGGCCGGAATTTTGAGATCGCAATAGACGTGAAGGACTATAATGCGTTAAGAGCTCGCTCAAGTACTGCGGAGCTAAACCATTTAGTGCTTTGTTATTAATCAGCAATATTTGTATATTGTATACAATGTTTAATACAGAGACAATGCAGTGTTGACAGAATAGAGCTAATATAGTCATACTTCCTGATTCTGGTAAGGACCAACTGGTCTTTGTGTATTAAGCGTGCAGAGCAACCTCCCATAATAGCATTACAATAATAGTCTTGATGTCATGAACACATGAGCTAACTGTTCAGCATTTTTCATTTACACGCACACTAAAGAAGCTATTTTGGAGGATGCCAGCAATAAAATCAATTTCAGTTACTGTTGACTTCTGTTTGATTGTTGGTCTAATGGGAACTGAAACAGTTGTTACTGTTAACTGCCTAAAAATTAACTTCCTATCAGTGCCGATGCCAACCACAAGCAATTTTAGCAAAAACCCCATTCTTCCCTGTGAGACTTCTCTTCCAGTAGTGTAGGCTAGAGGCCTTCAAAACACATCTGGCTTTTATAACTCAAACTCTTTCTACAATTGTCTTATAGATAGATAGAATACAGACCGATCAATTAGTGATTTTTATCAATGCGTACAAGTGCTGTCGGTCCAGGAACTGAGTATTACGCTGCAACACTCCCTAGCATGTTCAAATGGGAGAGGATCCCCATGGTGTCAACACAATGCATTGAGGCCTTAACCCTCATTTTTGATTGGCAGATTGGCATTTGTGGCGATCTGGACAGGCCCCCAACTGCATTGGCACATCAACTGCCTCAGGTTGTTAGCAGTAAGTCTTGCGCTGGGCCACTACAAATCCCAGTTATGTGGCAAGCAGGAACTGGTCCGTACGGACAACACCGTGACCGTTGCGTACATAAACCATCAGGGTGGTCTACGCTTATGGAGCGAATTATGTGCCATAATTTAACGAACAAATCCAGCATTTTGCAAACAAACTCAATCTACTTCGCAAAGGAAAACTCGACTCGCAAACAAACTCGATCCGGTCATTTTCCTCAGCTGTAGGCAAAGGCAAGTTTCAAATCAGTGCTTCTCCCGGGAGACTAGCGCTAAATTAGCCTATAGTATATACGCTCCATATACGCTCCCGTCGCATGTCGCAACTCGCCCGCCATCTCCTCCTTTGGGGTCAGAAGCATCTGAGGTTGCTTCTTGCCATGCACATCCCAGGTCCAATGAATCGTACAAAATTTTTAAAAACATGAATTTCACGTGTTTGTGTATTCACTTGACAACCAACCTCTCATGTCACTCTCTGACGGCTCGCTATTGTGTCCTGACTCCTGTCTGGTCCTCCTGTATACTCTGCAGTCCTGTTTTCCTCGAAAAAAAAAGAAAGACAAGAGCGCAGAGTACTTCCACCTCTTCCCCTGGCTTGCTCCTGACCCACTCTTTCTCTCTGTCTCCTTTTTCTCCTTGACATAAGTGTCCCTGAGGCTCTTCCGCATCCGCTTAGAAATACAAGTAAACACAAATTGCTACTACAGTTTTTTATGATTGCTATGACAGATTTTTCAATACTTTTAAAAATTTTCCAAAACTCTTAACACAGTTAGCACTACATCCGTCTGTGTAAGCTATACTATTAACACATTTCTTGTTGCTTTAACACAAAATGCATACAATTAACACAAATTTAAAATGCTTGAACTTCTTTTACACACAAGCTCAAACAAGAACAAAACAATGGATTTTTACTGCCAAATTTACCAATGCTTTAACACTGTAGGTCAGAACAGATAACACCATGTTCGAAACCTAACCTTACAGGCTAAAGGTGAACAGCTGCTTATACTGTGAACTGAAACACAAATATATCCCCTGTATTTTATTCTATTCTTACTGAGAGAATTAGAAGATGTTTGTTTTTTTTCTTCTGGTGCTTTTTCTGTTCGTATATTTTGTATTTTCACATTATTCCATTGCTAGTGAGAAACAGCTGATTGAAGTTATGCAAATATGGGACAATGTGGCATTCCACCATTCCCGTCTAGTCACAGCCTGGTTTGACGCCCATCAGAGGATGATGTCCACTTTCCTTGCCCCTTACTTCCCTTTCCTCAACCCCATTGAGGAGTTTTCTCAGCCTGGAGATGAAAGGTTTTTGACCATAGTCCACAGGACCAAATGTCCCTCCTGTATGCAAAAGATGCTGTATACCAAGACATCACAGCTGAACACTGCCAGGATAAGGCAAGCCAAAAGATTCTTCCCAAGATGCCTTGCCAGGGAAGATATCAGGTGTGATGTGGATGAGAACGTGGACAAATGTAGAAGACCGTGCAGATTAGAAGATGGCCTTTTCTGTTTGTATATTTTGTGTTTTCACATACAGTAATACTGTAAATGGCAGCTATATGCATATTTTTGTTATCTTGCAGAAATGTCCTGTTGCAAATATAGCCGTTACTGCAGCAATTCTGTCTCTGTCTTCTTTTTTCATAAACCATACATTCTATAAAGCTACTCTAAGAAGGGTCATTTATTTTGTTGTATTGAATTTCTGCTGCTGCTGCTGCTGCTGCAAAAAAAACAAAAACAAAAAAAAAACATGCATTTACATTACAAACAAAACAAAAATGTAAAGAGACTTCAAAAAAAAAAAAATACTGCAGTGCAAAACACAATCTATGATCAATACAATATACTGTCTATAGTATAAGGGCAGACCTGACACATATAAAATAATGCAGTTTCTGTAAGTTCAGCTGATGATAGTGTTGTTTTGTCATTGTGTTATGATTGACTAAATGTTCCTGTTGGAAGAGAACATGTGTTAGTGTTTTGAATAATTATTTGATTTTGAAACATGTTTGCAGTGTTTTGTTAGACAAAGTGTATTGTGTTAGTGTATTATTGTATTTTGAAAATTAGTTTTGGAGTTTAGTTTACAATGTGTGATTTTGAGTATGAAATTAACCGTTTTGCCAAATGTGTGTTTTAGGTGTGCTGGTGCGTTAAGAGTTTAGGAAACTTGTAAAATGTATTGAAAAAACTGTCATAGCGATTGTAAAAAACTGTAACTTTTGCCACATGTATTTACCATTTTGCAACACAGTGCAAAATGTGTTTTAGTGAGTGAGAATGTGTTTAGAGTTTTGCAAAAAGAGTGGATGAGATTTGCAAACAGTGTCTTAACTACCTGAACTTGTTTAAGGTTTTGCCTACAGAGTGACTGATTCAACAAATAGGTTTAGGCCACTGAGCACTGGGTTCAGAGAATGGGGTTTAGTGTTTTAGCAATTGTGAAATACTGTAAAAAAAACAGTAAAACAGGGAAAAAATGTTTGTTTTGTTTTGTTGTGTGTGTGTTATACTGTGTAGTATGAATGAATACAAATGTGCCAATGTGCCCTGTGATTGGTTGTGTCTTTTGTGTTCATCATGTGAACAGGTTTGTGATGGGGGAACCACAAGCAACATAACTGGCCAGTTTTGGAAATGTTGTTTTGAATTTATTGCACCAGTGTCTTAGACTATGTTGTAGTGTGTGTGATTTTGAGGGCTTGTGTGTCCTGTCTAAGGGCAAAGTTTGGTTTTTCAGTAAGAGTGAATGGTTTTGAGTGTAGAGCTTCATTTTGACCTGAAAATAGGATGTTTGGGGAATTGGGTGAGACGTTATGGATTTGTGTTTACAGTTTTGAGAATACGAGGCATAGTTTCAAGAAATGTGTTTAAGCAATCGAGAAAAACTGTAATAAGGATAAACAATATTTAAAAAGTATCTAACATTTGACTAATTACACAACATAACATGCTAAATGGGGGATATCTATATCTGGCATAAAAAATTGTTTGTCAGTACGTCGTCTCTGAGTTGCTGAATGTCGCGCTACAACGGTTCTACAGCCCTGTCGCGTCTCATACTTCTACGTTGTTTCAATGTTGCGTTTCCTCTCAAAACTTGACATTTATCAATATGGACTTGAGCAGTGGCTATGATCAAATCTCGCGTGGGGTTTCAGCTTGTGTACGCAAGTTTCTGAGGTACTGTGACACATCGTCACAGAATAAAAATAGAATAAAATTAAATATATAAAAGGAAAAATTAACAGGACTAAATGAATATTTAACTTAATTATGCAACAAGTAGTATAAGCTACACTCGCTTTTGTGACACTCCACTGCAGAGGTACATAGAATTTGAGCTCAAAAGTTGCGCGAATATTAGACAGTGTGACTTAGGGTAAACGTACCTATTAAGCTCACCAAAATCTACATTGAGACATTTTTAGTGCACAAGATATTGGTTTTAGTACAAGAAGTTATTTTAAAATAAAATATTAATCTCTCACACTATAATATTTCATTTTATTTTAAATGACAAAAGTATTTCAATTAAGATGTACATTATTAAATATAAAAAGTCTGGCTGTGCTTAATGGGTACGTTTTGTACCCTTTAAGCACACCCCTGTTCCCAATAAGCTCACAACAAGTTTTATTAAAAATTCTTGTTTATTTTAAACAACCTTTTTAAGGAATAATTGAAAAAAGTTTTATTTGAAGGTACAGAGTCAATCACAAAAAAACAGAACACTAAAATCAAGCAACAAGGCATTCAATTTGATCAGGTAGCCTATCCTATTCATAGTGACGTGTCATTCAAACTCATTGCAACATCTAGACTAGTCCACGTTCTGGTAACCCATATTGAAAAATCAAATAACAAAACAAACCAATGTGCTCCTTAAAGGGATACTCCACTTTTTTTGGAAATAGGCTCATTTTACAACTCCCCCAGAGTTAAACAGTTGAGTTTTACCGTTTTCGAATCCATTCAGCCGATCTCCGGGTCTGGCGGTACCACTTTTAGCATAGCTTAGCATAATGAATTGAACCGGACAAGACCATTAGCATCTCTCTCAAAAAAATGACCAAAGAGTTTCGATATTTTTCCTATTTAAAACTCGACTCTTCTGTAGTTACATCGTGTAATAAGACCGACGGAAAATGTAAAGTTTAAATTTTCTAGGCTGATATGGCTAGGAACTTTACTCTCAAAATTTTCAGTCGGTCTTAGTACACGAGGTAACTACAGAAGAGTCAAGTTTTAAATAGGAAAAATATCGAAACTCTTTGGTAATTTTTTTGAGAGAGATGCTAATGGTCTTGTCCGGTTCAATTCATTATGCTAAGCTATGCTAAAAGTGGTACCGCCAGACCCGGAGATCGGCTGAATGGATTAGAAAACGGTAAAACTGTTTATCTCTGGGGGAGTTGTAAAATGAGCTTATTTCCAAAAAAAGTGGAGTATCCCTTTAACTCTCTGGGTCAGAGCTTTCCTGTCTACTCCAAACTTCTTGGACAGATACGGCAGGTTTCTGATGGCTCCTTCTTTGTATGACATGCCTCTTTCATCTTTGGGCATACACTATAGTTTCGTCTAACTTTTGTCATCTTAAGACTGTGAAAATAAGTTTATTAATCATTTTTTTGAAGATTAACATAGTGACAACCATCAGTTAATATTTAAATTCTGATTATTAAGTATTTACATAGACGTTTAATGTGGGTGAGCTTAAAGGGAGCACACACTGTGCTTAATTGGAGCAAAAACATTTTTTAATTAATAAATATTAAATTAAAATTTAAAGGAAAATATTTAGCTAAATTAATAATCTAGGTAATGTATTAAGTTTATACCAATTTTAATATGAACAACTATTATAGACAATATCTATGAAATTATGCTTTTTCTAATTGATGTCACACTGAAGCTGTGTGATTGTCATAGTAGTGCACCCTTTAAGCTCACCTAACAATAATATGAATTCTTTAAAAATTACAGCAGTTTAAAACCACAGACTATCAATAAAATGTAAAATTATAATATTATGGATTTAAAAGTACAAGCCATTAATTCCTGTGAAGTAATATATTAATGTAGCACACAATCTTATACAGCTAGTAAGCTAGCTATGTTCGTAGCATCTGGGCTATGTTGCTAAAACTATCTTTTAGATCTAACTGTAATTATTTCCCACATCCAGGTTCCAGGTTATAATATTCAACAGTCTAAACATTAATCTCTTAATTTTGCAATAAGAAGATGTACTTCTTCAAAATAAAGGCTTAAACATATAAAAAATGCACATCTGAGGGGCTCCTCTTCTGGTGAAAGTTTTCAGACAGCTTTGAAAATAGCCGCCAGACAGTGTGAACACATGGACACACATATCTCAGTGTGCAATGGTCTGATTGGTTTAAAATTACAGGAGGTATATAGTAACAAACACATCAATTGGTTAATACATCAAATAGGATAATACATTGCTGTTTCTTTTTATAATCTGAGTTCCAAGATGGTAGTGTGCTTAATGGGTACTTGAGCTTAATAGGTACGTTTACCCTATATCAATGTACACCGTGAACGCTTTGGATAATCCGTGGGCCAATTAATAAAAGATAACATTCATCATCATCATTGTGATGTGTGTGGAATGTTTAATGAGACTTTATATAGCTACTTGATTTCTCCGAAATGTACCATTAACTTGCTAAGCGCAACAAATAACGAAACAAGCGGTAAAGATCTCAGGCAACTTTTGTGAGCGCACCATGCAGAGCTTGTGCATTCAGAGCTGACGTTAGAGCTGATCCGCTCATCTCTACTCTGCAGTGTGGAATTGGCTCGATGATCCTCTTAACAGCCTGAAAAACAAAACTTGTATTCAAATTGTCAATGGGTTATAAACAGAAAGTAAGCAAAAAGCGCTCCCATTACAATTATGAGCTGTCAATACGTCAAGCACTCTTGCAAAACCTCCAGCTGTAACTGGCAGTTTAGTTCGGGACGGGCACGGCTCTCATGTTAAAGCTGCTATTGAGCGAATTCTGACTAACTTAGATGTACTGGGCTAATAGTGGGCCTAGTAGGCTAATAATAATAGTCTAATAACTTTGTAAAGTGACCCTGAGTATAAAAACATGTCATATAAAGAAAACATATAATAAATAATTGAAGATGTAGGCTAATAGATATATATTAGGCCTAATCAATAATTGTTAAATATTAAAATATAAAGATAATATATATTTAATGGCCCTCAACATCTACTCATGAAGGCTATAACAAAAGTCATGTGAAAACTGGGTAGTGTCCCTTTAAAGGTCCCGTTCTTCGTGATCCCATGTTTCAAACTTTAGTTAGTGTGTAATGTTGTTGTTAGAGTATAAATAATATCTGTAAAATTATAAAGCTCAAAGTTCAATGCCAAGCGAGATATTTTATTTAACAGAAGTCGCCTACATCGAACGGCCGGTTTGGACTACATCCCTCTACTTCCTTGTTTAATGACGTCACTAGAACAGTTTTTTGACTAACCTTCGCCCACAGGAATACACAAAAAAGGGGGCGTGGTCTTGTTGCGCTCCCACGGAAAAGAGGAAGAGTTGCGTTTGTAGAGTGTGTTTGTCGCCATGTCGTCGAGACGTCTAAAGATGCAGTTTTTGAGGGGTTTGGAAGATCCTCTCACCCAGATACTGATGTTGGACTATATTCACCTAACATTTGTGGAGTTCATTGACTGCACGTTGTGGGTGTGTGGTTCTTCACTCACTTTGGGAGACATCCAGCCTGCCCAGCCAGAGAAGATTTACGTCCAGCCTGCCCAACCAGAGACTGCCCACGTCCAGCCGGATCTTCGCTTTCAGCCAGATTTTCATGTCCAGCCCGATCTCCCTCCTCTCATCGGCCCAGCTGATCCAGAGCCCGACGCCTGCACAGTCGACCCAGAGCCATCATTCGCTGCAGCGCCCCCTCGCTCTCGTAAACGGAGGAGGAAGAGGACTTCCTGCATTCCCCAAATTCTGGAGGCCACCCCTGAGCAGTCAGCTCTTCATGTCTGTTCTGTTGAGGTTGAAGAGGCTACCCTTTCCCTGTATGTTGCTGCTGTTATGTGTGTCTGGGTCGCACATGCCTCCCTGTCGGCTACCTCAGCTCCATCTTCTCCTGAGCCACATGTTTCCACCCTCTGTCCTGCCGAGCCTTCACTTCACGCCAGTCCAGCCGAGCCTGAGACTGAGAGCGTCATGCCCGCCGAGCCTGAGACTGAGAGCGTCATGCCGCCGTACCTGAGACTGAGAGCGTCATGCCCCCCGAGCCAGAGCCAGGCGTCAGCCCAGATGAGCCTGAACCAGTTCCGAGTCCAGTTCCGACTACAGTTCCGACTACAGTTCCGACTGTTCCGACTACAGTTCCGACTAAAGAAGTCGCCTGCCCTTTTGAGCAAGAGCCAGTCTTCGAGCAAGAGCAAGAGCCAGTCTTCGAGCAAGAGCCAGTCTTCGAGCAAGAGCAAGAGCCAGACTTCGAGCAAGAGCAAGAGCCAGAACCAGTCTTCGAGCAAGAGCCAGTCTTCGAGCAAGAGCAAGAGCCAGTCTTCGAGGAAGAGCAAGAGCCAGAACCAGTCTTCGGGCAAGAGCCAGAGCCAGTCTTCGGGCAAGAGCCAGAGCCAGTCTTCGAGCAAGAGCCAGTCTTCGAGCAAGAGCAAGAGCCAGTCTTCGAGCAAGAGCCAGGGCCAGTCTTCGGGCAAGAGCCAGAGCCAGTCTTCGGGCAAGAGCCAGAGCCAGTCTTCGAGCAAGAGCCAGTCTTCGAGCAAGAGCAAGAGCCAGTCTTCGAGCAAGAGCCAGAGCCAGTCTTCGGGCAAGAGCCAGAGCCAGTCTTCGAGCAAGAGCCGGAGCCAGTCTTCGAGCAAGAGCCAGAGCCTGTCTTTGGGCAATTGCCAGAGCCAGTCTTCAGGCAAGAGCCAGAGCCAGTCTTCGAGCAAGAGACAGTCTTCGAGCAAGAGCAAGAGCCAGTCTTCGAGCAAGAGCCAGAGCCAGTCTTCGGGCAAGAGCCAGAGCCAGTCTTCGAGCAAGAGCCAGAGCCAGTCTTCCAGCAAGAGCCAGTCTTCGAGCAAGAGCCAGTCTTCGAGCAAGAGCAAGAGCCAGTCTTCGGACAAGAGCCAGAGCCAGTCTTCAAGCAAGAGCCAGTCTTTGAGCAAGAGCAAGAGCCAGTCTTCGAGCAAGAGCAAGAGCCAGAGCCAGTCTTCGAGCAAAAGCCAGGGCCAGAGCCAGTCTTCGAGCAATAGCCAGGGCCAGAACCAGTCTTCGAGCAAGAGCCAGAGCCAGTCTTCGAGCAAGAGCCAGTGCCAGAGCCAGTCTTCGAGCAAGAGCCAGAGCCAGAGCCAGTTTTCGAGCAAGAGCCAGGGCCAGAGCCAGTCTTCGAGCAAGAGCCAGGGCCAGAGCCAGTCTTCTAGCAAGAGCCAGTCTTCGAGCAAGAGCAAGAGCCAGTCTTCGGGCAAGAACCAAAGCCAGTCTTCGAGCAAGAGCAAGAGCCAGTCTTCGAGCAAGAGCAAGAGCCAGAACCAGTCTTCGGGCAAGAGCCAGAGCCAGTCTTCGGGCAAGAGCCAGAGCCAGTCTTCGGGCAAGAGCAAGAGCAAGAGCCAGAGCCAGAACCAGTCTTCGGGCAAGAGCCAGAGCCAGTCTTCGGGCAAGAGCCAGAGCCAGTCTTCGGGCAAGAGCCAGAGCCAGTCGTCGAGCAAGAGCCAGTCTTCGAGCAAGAGCAAGAGCCAGTCTTCGAGCAAGAGCCAGGGCCAGTCTTCGGGCAAGAGCCAGAGCCAGTCTTCGAGCAAGAGCCGGAGCCAGTCTTCGAGCAAGAGCCAGAGCCTGTCTTCGAGCAAGAGCCAGGGCCAGAACCAGTCTTCGAGCAAGAGCCAGAGCCAGTCTTCGAGCAAGAGCCAGTGCCAGAGCCAGTCTTCGAGCAAGAGCCAGAGCCAGTCTTCGAGCAAGAGCCAGGGCCAGAGCCAGTCTTCGAGCAAGAGCCAGTGCCAGAGCCAGTCTTCGAGCAAGAGCCAGAGCCAGTCTTCGAGCAAGAGCCAGGGCCAGAGCCAGTCTTCGAGCAAGAGCCAGAGCCAGTCTTCGAGCAAGAGCCAGGGCCAGTCTTCGAGCAAGAGCCAGGGCCAGAGCCAGTCTTCGAGCAAGAGCCAGAGCCAGTCTTCGAGCAAGAGCCAGGGCCAGTCTTCGAGCAAGAGCCAGGGCCAGAGCCAGTCTTCGAGCAAGAGCCAGAGCCAGTCTTCGAGCAAGAGCCAGGGCCAGAGCCAGTCTTCGAGCAAGAGCCAGGGCCAGAGCCAGTCTTCGAGCAAGAGCCAGGGCCAGAGCCAGTCTTCGAGCAAGAGCCAGTCTTCGAGCAAGAGCCAGTCTTCGAGCAAGAGCAAGAGCCAGTCTTCGAGCAAGAGCCAGAGCCAGTCTTCGGGCAAGAGCCAGAGCCCGTCGTCGAGCAAGAGCTAGTGCCAGAGCCAGACTTCGATCGAGAGCCAGGACCAGAGCCAGTCTTCGAGCAAGAGCCAGTGCCAGAGCCAGTCTTCCAGCAAGAGCCAGTCTTCGAGCAAGAGCCAGTCTTCGAGCAAGAGCAAGAGCCAGTCTTCGGACAAGAGCCAGAGCCAGTCTTCAAGCAAGAGCCAGTCTTTGAGCAAGAGCAAGAGCCAGTCTTCGAGCAAGAGCAAGAGCCAGAGCCAGTCTTCGAGCAAAAGCCAGGGCCAGAGCCAGTCTTCGAGCAATAGCCAGGGCCAGAACCAGTCTTCGAGCAAGAGCCAGAGCCAGTCTTCGAGCAAGAGCCAGTGCCAGAGCCAGTCTTCGAGCAAGAGCCAGAGCCAGAGCCAGTTTTCGAGCAAGAGCCAGGGCCAGAGCCAGTCTTCGAGCAAGAGCCAGGGCCAGAGCCAGTCTTCTAGCAAGAGCCAGTCTTTGAGCAAGAGCAAGAGCCAGTCTTCGGGCAAGAACCAAAGCCAGTCTTCGAGCAAGAGCAAGAGCCAGTCTTCGAGCAAGAGCAAGAGCCAGAACCAGTCTTCGGGCAAGAGCCAGAGCCAGTCTTCGGGCAAGAGCCAGAGCCAGTCTTCGGGCAAGAGCAAGAGCAAGAGCAAGAGCCAGAGCCAGAACCAGTCTTCGGGCAAGAGCCAGAGCCAGTCTTCGGGCAAGAGCCAGAGCCAGTCTTCGGGCAAGAGCCAGAGCCAGTCTTCGAGCAAGAGCCAGTCTTCGAGCAAGAGCAAGAGCCAGTCTTCGAGCAAGAGCCAGGGCCAGTCTTCGGGCAAGAGCCAGAGCCAGTCTTCGAGCAAGAGCCGGAGCCAGTCTTCGAGCAAGAGCCAGAGCCTGTCTTCGAGCAAGAGCCAGGGCCAGAACCAGTCTTCGAGCAAGAGCCAGAGCCAGTCTTCCAGCAAGAGCCAGTGCCAGAGCCAGTCTTCGAGCAAGAGCCAGAGCCAGTCTTCGAGCAAGAGCCAGGGCCAGAGCCAGTCTTCGAGCAAGAGCCAGTGCCAGAGCCAGTCTTCGAGCAAGAGCCAGAGCCAGTCTTCGAGCAAGAGCCAGGGCCAGAGCCAGTCTTCGAGCAAGAGCCAGAGCCAGTCTTCGAGCAAGAACCAGGGCCAGTCTTCGAGCAAGAGCCAGGGCCAGAGCCAGTCTTCGAGCAAGAGCCAGTGCCAGAGCCAGTCTTCGAGCAAGAGCCAGAGCCAGTCTTCGAGCAAGAGCCAGGGCCAGAGCCAGTCTTCGAGCAAGAGCCAGAGCCAGTCTTCGAGCAAGAGCCAGGGCCAGAGCCAGTCTTCGAGCAAGAGCCAGGGCCAGAGCCAGTCTTCGAGCAAGAGCCAGGGCCAGAGCCAGTCTTCGAGCAAGAGCCAGTCTTCGAGCAAGAGCCAGTCTTCGAGCAAGAGCAAGAGCCAGTCTTCGAGCAAGAGCCAGAGCCAGTCTTCGGGCAAGAGCCAGAGCCAGTCGTCGAGCAAGAGCTAGTGCCAGAGCCAGACTTCGATCGAGAGCCAGGACCAGAGCCAGTCTTCGAGCAAGAGCCAGTGCCAGAGCCAGTCTTCGAGCAAGAGCCAGGGCCAGAGCCAGTCTTCGAGCAAGAGCCAGAGCCAATCTTCGGGCAAGAGCCAGAGCCAGTCTTCGAGCAAGAGCCAGGGCCTGAGCCAGTCTTCGAGCAAAAGCCAGGGCCAGTCTTCGAGCAAGAGCCAGGGCCAGAGCCAGTCTTCGAGCAAGAGCCAGGGCCAGAGCCAGTCTTCGAGCAAGAGCCAGAGCCTGTCTTCGAGCAAGAGCCAGGGCCAGAACCAGTCTTCGAGCAAGAGCCAGAGCCAGTCTTCGAGCAAGAGCCAGTGCCAGAGCCAGTCTTCGAGCAAGAGCCAGAGCCAGTCTTCGAGCAAGAGCCAGGGCCAGAGCCAGTCTTCGAGCAAGAGCCAGAGCCTGTCTTCGAGCAAGAGCCAGGGCCAGAACCAGTCTTCGAGCAAGAGCCAGAGCCAGTCTTCGAGCAAGAGCCAGTGCCAGAGCCAGTCTTCGAGCAAGAGCCAGTGCCAGAGCCAGTCTTCGAGCAAGAGCCAGAGCCAGTCTTCGAGCAAGAGCCAGGGCCAGAGCCAGTCTTCGAGCAAGAGCCAGTGCCAGAGCCAGTCTTCGAGCAAGAGCCAGAGCCAGTCTTCGAGCAAGAGCCAGGGCCAGAGCCAGTCTTCGAGCAAGAGCCAGAGCCAGTCTTCGAGCAAGAGCCAGGGCCAGTCTTCGAGCAAGAGCCAGGGCCAGAGCCAGTCTTCGAGCAAGAGCCAGTGCCAGAGCCAGTCTTCGAGCAAGAGCCAGAGCCAGTCTTCGAGCAAGAGCCAGGGCCAGAGCCAGTCTTCGAGCAAGAGCCAGAGCCAGTCTTCGAGCAAGAGCCAGGGCCAGAGCCAGTCTTCGAGCAAGAGCCAGTCTTCGAGCAAGAGCCAGTCTTCGAGCAAGAGCCAGTCTTCGAGCAAGAGCCAGAGCCAGAACCAGTCTTCGGGCAAGAGCCAGAGCCAGTCTTCGGGCAAGAGCCAGAGCCAGTCTTCGGGCAAGAGCAAGAGCAAGAGCCAGAGCCAGAACCAGTCTTCGGGCAAGAGCCAGAGCCAGTCTTCGGGCAAGAGCCAGAGCCAGTCTTCGGGCAAGAGCCAGAGCCAGTCGTCGAGCAAGAGCTAGTGCCAGAGCCAGACTTCGATCGAGAGCCAGGACCAGAGCCAGTCTTCGAGCAAGAGCCAGTGCCAGAGCCAGTCTTCGAGCAAGAGCCAGGGCCAGAGCCAGTCTTCGAGCAAGAGCCAGAGCCAATCTTCGGGCAAGAGCCAGAGCCAGTCTTCGAGCAAGAGCCAGGGCCTGAGCCAGTCTTCGAGCAAAAGCCAGGGCCAGTCTTCGAGCAAGAGCCAGGGCCAGAGCCAGTCTTCGAGCAAGAGCCAGGGCCAGAGCCAGTCTTCGAGCAAGAGCCAGAGCCAGTCTTCGAGCAAGAGCCAGGGCCAGAGCCAGTCTTCGAGCAAGAGCCAGGGCCAGAACCAGTCTTCGAGCAAGAGCCAGAGCCAGTCTTCGAGCAAGAGCCAGGGCCAGAGCTAGTCTTCGAGCAAGAGCCAGAGCCAGTCTTAGAGCAAGAGCCAGGGCCAGAGCCAGTCTTCGAGCAAGAGCCAGGGCCAGAGCCAGTCTTCGAGCAAGAGCCAGGGCCAGAGCCAGTCTTTGAGGAAGAGCCAGAGCCAGTCTTCGAGCAAGAGCCAGAGCCAGAGCTAGTCTTCGAGCAAGAGCCAGAGCCAGTCTTAGAGCAAGAGCCAGGGCCAGAGCCAGTCTTCGAGCAAGAGCCAGAGCCAGTCTTCGAGCAAGAGCCAGAGCCAGTCTTCGAGCAAGAGCCAGGGCCAGAGCTAGTCTTCGAGCAAGAGCCAGAGCCAGTCTTAGAGCAAGAGCCAGGGCCAGAGCTAGTCTTCGAGCAAGAGCCAGAGCTATTCTTCGAGCAAGAGCCAGAGCCAGTCTTAGAGCAAGAGCCAGGGCCAGAGCTAGTCTTCGAATAAGAGCCAGAGCCAGTCTTAGAGCAAGAGCCAGGGCCAGAGCCAGTCTTCGAGCAAGAGCCAGGGCCAGAGCCAGTCTTCGAGCAAGAGCCAGGGCCAGAGCCAGTCTTTGAGCAAGAGCCAGAGCCAGTCTTCGAGCAAGAGCCAGAGCCAGAGCTAGTCTTCGAGCAAGAGCCAGAGCCAGTCTTAGAGCAAGAGCCAGGGCCAGAGCCAGTCTTCGAGCAAGAGCCAGAGCCAGAGCTAGTCTTCGAGCAAGAGCCAGGGCCAGAGCCAGTCTTCGAGCAAGAGCCAGGGCCAGAGCCAGTCTTTGAGCAAGAGCCAGAGCCAGTCTTCGAGCAAGAGCCAGAGCCAGAGCTAGTCTTCGAGCAAGAGCCAGAGCTAGTCTTAGAGCAAGAGCCAGGGCCAGAGCCAGTCTTCGAGCAAGAGCCAGAGCCAGAGCTAGTCTTCGAGCAAGAGCCAGAGCCAGTCTTAGAGCAAGAGCCAGGGCCAGAGCCAGTCTTCGAGCAAGAGCCAGGGCCAGAGCCAGTCTTCGAGCAAGAGCCAGAGCCAGTCTTCGAGCAAGAGCCAGAGCCAGTCTGCTGGTTCCGTCCAGCCCTGAGTTTCCTGATATGCTGGTTCCGTCCAGCCCTGAGTTTCCTGATATGCTGGTTCCGTCCAGCCCCGAGTTTCCTGATATGCTGGTCCCGTCCAGCCCCGAATTTCCTGATATGCTGGTCCCGTCCAGCCCCGAGTTTTCCAATCCGCTGGTCCTGCCCAGCCCAGAGCCCGTTGATCCTGCGCCAGAGCCCGTTGATCCTGCGCCAGAGCCTGTTGATCCTGCGCCAGAGCCCGCTGATCCTGCGCCAGTCCTGTCCAGCCCAGAGTTTCCTTCGCCGCTAGTCCCACTTAGCTCAAAGCCCTCTTCACCGCTGGTCCTGCCCAGCCTAAAGCCCTCTTCACCGCTGGTCCTGCCCAGCCCAAGACCCTCTTTGCTGCCGGACCCCCCCTTTCCTGTCAATTTCCCCATTAAAATTTTGGGGGGGCGCAGTATACCTGCTAGGGGGACCGCAGAGGTCTCAGGTTCCCAGTGCCGCCATGGCCACCCGAAGGGTCGTCTCCGCCATGGCCGCCCGAAGGGTCATCTCCTCCATGGCCGCCCGAAGGATCATCTCCACCATGGCCACCCAAAGGGTCGGTTCCGCCATGGCCCCCTGACCAGCCTGCTCCACCTGGACCGTCCTGGAGTCCAGGACGCCCACCCTCCCACCCCATTTGTTGGTATATTTGTACGGCGCTGGTTGCGCCTAGCGGGAGGGGGGGGGGGGGGGTTATGTCACGTTCACCGTCTATCTCTGCACTACAAACCTGAAGTGAACATGCTTACCTGCTGTCTGCCCTGCACCGAGTGATCTTCACTGAATCTGCATTTGAACTCACTGAATACTCACCTTGCACTATTGTCAACTTGAATAAAGCTGTGTTTGGATTGACTTACCACTGTCTCCGTGCCTGTATCCTGACAGTATGTTGTGTACGTACTGTACATTAAATAATGATGGGTTGACGATGAAAACGATTTTCAAACCTGCGTGAAAAACGGAATTTGCAGACATAGGTGGCAAACCAATGTGTCTCATTTGCCAAAAAACAATTGCTGTATTAAAGTGAGCTAATCTGCAAAGCCACCATGAGCAACTTCATTCCGATTTCAGCGCTGCATGTCCACATAGCAGCTCAGTCAGGAGTCACAGAGTACAGACATAAACTTATGCATAATAGCAGCCATTTATATACTTATTTCTGGTTACAGTGTAGTATATTACTTGTGGCGAACACTATTAAAAAATCCATACTGTATGTAAAACTGTGGGAACCTTTCCTGCTATCCAGCAAAGAATATGGATGGGCGATATGACCAAAATATCAATTTTACTTCACAGTAACAGTATCATGGTTTCACAATTCTCAATATTAGTTTTGATTCCACAGCATAAACTGAATCTGAATTTTTTTTTTGCAGGTAGTCCAATGCTTTTTAAGTAATTTTATGTTTATTTTATGTAAAGTTTTTGTTTCTATACGTTTATTAAAATTAGAAAGAGTATCTAAAATTTAAAATTAGAATTCATTTAGATTCATTTGACACTATTTACTCATTTTTTTTTTATTATAATTTTTTATGTAGGCCTACAATAAAACTAAAAGCTGGAGATTTTTGTGACGTGTCATTCATCAGTGCTTCTTTTTTCAACGTTCCAGTAATTCCTGCCCACTAAAAGCTGCACGGATATTTGCTTACCCCACAAACAGAACCAAACACACAAGTTACACTGCTCAACTTAAATGGTCCTCTGTAAAATCATTGTGCCCAGCGCCCAACCAAACACATCAGTACAAAGCCTTGTTTATATAATGAATAATAGTTTAGAAACCAAATGTTACATTTCAAATATGGAAACATATTTGGATTCTTCCCGAATGAGAGAGAGGTGAGCCCATTAGCCTATATGATCAGGACCCCGACGCGAAGCGAGGAAGTTGTTAACAGGAATAAATAACAGACCACATTCTACATTAGAGTTCAACCAAGCCATGTAAGTTGTTTATAATGAATTCCACTATACCCTTAATTGCTTATTTTATATTGTATATGTAATTTATAGCTACTTATTTTTCATTCTTGTTCTGAATACTGTTCAATTTGAAGGATTTGTTGTGGACTGGGGGGTTAATAGCCCTTAGCTATAGTGTTATAATGTTTTAAATGTAGGGTGTCCCCAACTAAGGATTTTCAAAGTCGAATCAGAATTGTTAAGTCTTGCGTATAGTCGAGTAATAGTCGAATCATGTGTGTGGGGTTGGGGGCTCTTTGTATATATAAATATATTATATATACATTTTATATTGTATATATAAAAGAATTTCCCCGATGTATATATAAATAAAAGAAAACATGCCACATGCTGGTTATCGGCTTGTTAAGGGGAGTTTACAAGCCAGAGGACATCAGGTTCAGTGGGAGAGGGTTAAGGCCTCAATGCATTGTGTTGACACCATGGGGATCCTCTCCCGTTTGAACATGCTAGGGTGTGTTGTGCAGCGTAAATACTCAGTTCCTGGACCGACAGCACTTGTACGCATTGATAAAAATCACTAATTGATCGGCCTGTATTCTATCTATCTATAAGACAATTGTAGAAATGCTTTGAGTTATAAAAGCCAGATGTGTTTTGAAGGCCTCTAGTCTACACTACTGGAAGAGAAGTCTCACAGGAAAGAACAGGGTTTTAGGAAGTTGCTTGTGGTTGGCATCTGCACTGATAGGAAGTTGGTCTTTTGGTCCACATGGTCTTCAACATGTTCTCTTGATAAAAAAAAAATGATGTGGCAAAAACTTTGAATAATCATTTTGTTGGACAGTCAAAATCATTTTTGACAGTTTTTTTTTTTTTTTACCCTAAAAAGGAGAATAAGGAAGCTAATTAATGAAGCAACTGTCCCGAAAGTGTTTTGGAGATATCAGGAAGAGAAGAAGAGCACCTGCAAATGAGAGCATTGGTTAAAACTGTATAAAAGTGTGAGATCTCGGCTTTGTTCAGTATTTTATCTTCTGGAACTCTGCCTCTTGAGCTTCATTTGCAAGAAAGAGAAGACCTTTCTCTACAACACTATCTATCTTTCTATCTATCTATCTATCTATCTATCTATCTATCTATCTATCTATCTATCTATCTATCTATCTATCTATCTATCTGTCTAGCTCTATATCTATCAATCTATCAATCTATCTATCTATCTATCTATCTATCTATCTATCTATCTATCTATCTATCTATCTCTCTATCTATCTATCTATCTAGCTATCTATCTAGCTATCTATCTAGCTATCTATCTAGCTCTATATCTATCTATCTATCTATCTATCTATCTATCTATCTATCTATCTATCTATCTCTCTATCTATCTATCTATCTATCTATCTAGATCTATATCTATCAATCTATCTATCTATCTATCTATCTATCTATCTATTAGTGCTGTAACATTACACAAACAGGACAGTTCGTTTATGTACTTGTATATTATTGCCATATTGTTTGTTTGCTTCTATGATTAAATGTACATGTAAATGTGTATAATAGGCTATATGAGTGTGTGTCTAGCTTTTCAGTTAACCCCGCTAATTCTATCATTAAATAGTTTTGAGCTGAAATTCCATGTTAGAGTTTTCAGAGTTGTTACATATTCATGTATTTGTGATTTATTTATTCTGTTATGATTGGTTTGTCCTCTAGGGGGCGAGTATGTTGTGTCTTTGTTTTATTAGGCACTGATTGCCGGCACCTGTGGATCCTGTGTGTTTGGCATAAGAAGCCTAAGCGGCCAAACCTGCGTGGCGGGCGGGGTGATCGGCGGCGGTTCTGTGTGCTCTCTTGTGGTGTCTTAACCCGGTTCATTTTCCTATCGTTATGTCTACGTCACTTTTGTTAATAAACCCCTATTGTACGAGCTGAGTTACTTACTTACTTACATAATTGGGGGCTCGTCCGAAACTATTACGTTTTTGTTTTGTTTTTCCATGTGTAGAGGAAAATGTGTGACGTATTTTGCCCGTCCTGGAAAGTGTTTGGTGTAACTGCTGTGGTCCCACGTGAGTATTTGCCCTATATTTTTGTAGTCGCCGGGTAGGTTGGACCTGCCACTTTGTTATTTTGCCTTTTTTATTTTTAGTGGTTATTCGGAGTGGGGGTACGTTTCAGTTCACGTGTGGCTGATCTTGTTAATGGGATCGGTGCGCAGGTGGGCATGAGTTTAGCGTTTAAAGTCGCCTCGAGCCCCTAACGCCACTGAAGACTAGATGGTAAAAATAAAATTGTTATAGGGTAAATACATTGTTCTGTGGGATCGCTGTTAGTTGCAATTTGTTTGTTAGCCGCGTTTGTTTGGTTGCGTAAATGATCGTTAATTAGTGAGAGCACGAACGAATGGAATTAGAAATGGCCACTAAGATGGGTGCTGCTGTCTCTGAATTTGATGTGGGACGAAATCGGAGGATGGTTCCTCCTTTTTGCGAAAGGGATGTTGAAAAATACTTTAGTCATTTTGAGAGAGTTGCGATTACTTTAAAGTGGCCTGCAGATTTTTGGTGTTTATTACTGCAATGCGTAATCACCGGTAAGGCACAAGAAGCTTACTCTGCCTTGACTATAGACGAAGCAGCAGATTATGAAACCGTGAAATCAGCAATTCTAAAAGCCTATGAATTAGTTCCGGAGGCGTATAGACAGCGTTTCAGACATTATGTAAAACTTTCTGATCAGACTTATGTGGAGTTTGCGCATGAGAAAGAGATATTGTTTGATCGATGGTGCGCGTCGAAAAAAGATGAAAGCAGAGAACAGTTGCGACAACTGATGTTGGTGGAAGATTTTAAAAATGGTTTGCCTGCTGTTCTTTCTACGTATTTAAATGAACAGAAAGCTGAGACGCTTCACAACGCTGCTATGCTAGCTGATGACTTTGTGCTGACGCATAAGGTAGCATTTAAGGAGAAGTCGTGGGACCAATCTCCTGTTTCTTCATCAGTTTTAAGTTCGAAAAGATCATCTGGCAATAAAACAGTCGTTCCTTATGATGACAGGGCTTGCTTTTATTGTAAAGCTTCTGGACATTTAATTGCAAACTGTCCCATTCTTAAAAAGAAGTCCAACCCAAAGTCTGTTGGTTTGATTTCAGGTGATTTTCTTTCGAAATCTGTTCTTTCATCTGACTCCATGATTCAGCCCGAGAAGGCTGGATATGGACCATTCCTGAATAGTGGAACTGTGTCCGTGTCTAGTTCTAATGAGTGTGTGCCCGTTAGCATCCTCCGAGATACTGGGGCTGCTTTGTCATTCATTTTGGAGGGAGTATTACCGTTGTCTGAAAAGACCGCTACTGGTACTTTTGCTCTAGTTCGAGGTTTCGAAATGGGAGTTATAGAAGTTCCGTTACACCGTGTTCACTTGAACTCTGAATTGGTGTCAGGGGACGTGATAGTAGGTGTTCGTTCGTCTTTGCCCATTCCTGACGTAACTTTCATCTTGGGAAACGATTTAGCTGGAGGCAGTGTGTGGAGGAGTTCAAATGTGCCACCTGAAGTTGTATCGTCACCTCTCGAGGCTACTGCTGATGAGTGTGCTGTAAAGCACCCTGATGTGTTTTCAGCATGTGCGGTTACACGTTCTATGGCTAAACCTGATGCTCCTATCTCAGACGAGGTGGAGTTAAGTGGAACGTGGTTTGAAAATCCTGATTTAACCAATTTGTCTTCTGTTGCTCCACAGGGGGAATTAGATCCGCATCCTCTGAGTGCTGAAAAAGGTTTTGAACATCTTGCAGATTCGTCTCTGTCTTCTGATAAACTAATTGCCACTCAAAGGTCAGATCCTACGCTTGCGCCATTATTTGAACTCGCTCATACAGATCAGACGTTTGGGAATCCACCCCAGGGTTACTTTCTCAGAGATGGGATATTGATGAGAAAGTGGGTGCCTTCTATCTCGTCTGATAACTGGAATGTTGTTGATCAAATTGTGATTCCAGTGGGTTATCGAGACATGATATTAAGTGTGGCTCATGATGGTGCGGCTGGTCATTTGGGTGTAAGAAAAACATACCATCGTGTTTTGCGGAACTTTTACTGGCCTTGTTTGAAGAAAGATGTGTCCCGCTATTGTCAGACTTGCCATACTTGTCAAATCGTCGGGAAGCCTAATCAAACTATTCCTCCTGCTCCGTTGTTTCCGGTTCCTGTGGTGACTGAACCTTTTGAGCACATAATCATTCCAGAGGATTGTGTTGGGCCTCTTCCTCGTTCAAAGTCCGGTTGTAAATACTTGCTGACCATAATGTGTGCGACTACACGTTTTCCTGAGGCGGTACCGTTACGTACGATAACGGCTAGAACGATATCTAAAGCACTTGTTAAGTTCTTTACACTGTTCGGTTTACCGAAAGTAGTCCAGAGCGATCAAGGTACTAATTTTACATCTCGTATGTTTTCGCAAGTGCTTAAACGTCTCCACATTAAACACAATTTTTCATCTGTGTTTCATCCTGAAAGTCAGGGCGCATTAGAAAGGTTTCACCAGACCTTGAAATCTATGCTTCGCTCTTACTGTTTCGAGCTCGAACGAGATTGGGAGGAGGGAATTCCATGGCTACTTTTTGCTTCACGTGAGGTAGTGCAGGAATCACTCGGGTTTAGTCCCGCTGATTTGGTCTTCGGCCATACTCCGCGTGGACCTTCGACAGTCCTGAAAGAAAGTTGGCTATCCAATCAAAAATGTAAGTCTCTTCCTGAGTATGTTACTAATTTTCGTACCCGTCTTCATAGAGTCCGTGAAATAGCAAAACAAAATCTTGAGAAAGCACAAGGTAAAATGAAGGTCTGGTATGATAAGAAAGCTAGAGAACGAAGTTTCAGACCGGGTGACAAAGTGCTGGTTTTGTTACCTGTGCTGGGAGGGTCGCTGCAAGCCCGTTATAATGGTCCTTATGTAGTGGAAAAGAAACTTTCCGACCGTGATTATGTTATTCATCTCCCAGATCGCCGTAAAAGTTCCAAAGTTTTCCATGTTAATATGATAAAGATCTATCATGAGAGGTCGAGTATGCAGAAGTCCCTGAAAAATGTTCCTCCCAGCATAAAACCAGTTGATCTGACTGCTGCTGTATGCTTGGCTGTACAGGAACCGTTGTATGAAGAGGTGGGACCTTCTAGATGTGTAGTTGAGGGTCGATTGAGAAATTCTGAAGTGTTACTAACATTGTCTAGTCAACTATCACATTTGTCTGCGGTGCAACAAACTGACGTTTTGGAATTGGTGAAGAACTTCTCGATATTGTTTGGTGATATTCCTACTCAAACGTCTGTTATAGAGCACGATATAGATGTGGGAGTCACTCGACCTATTAAGCAACATCCATATCGTGTTAATCCAATTAAAAGATCTCTATTGGATAAGGAAGTTCAGTATATGCTAGAGAATCAAATTGCAGAGCCTAGTATTAGTCCCTGGAGTTCACCGTGTTTGCTGGTGGAGAAGTCTGACGGTAGTTATCAATTCTGCACTGACTATCGCCGAGTAAATGCTGTAACCAAGGCTGATTGTTATCCGTTGCCGAGAGTAGATGACTGTGTAGATCGTGTAGGCTCCGCTACATACGTCTCAAAACTGGACTTGCTAAAAGGATACTGGCAGGTACCTTTAACGGATCGTGCTAAGGAGGTTTCAGCGTTCGTAACTCCTGATGCGTTCCTTAATTATAGGGTAATGGCTTTCGGAATGCGAAATGCTCCTAGCACGTTCCAGAGACTCGTGAATACTGTTCTGGCTGGCGTAACTGGTTGTGAAGCCTATTTGGATGACCTAGTTTTATACAGTTCTTCCTGGGATGAGCATTTGAACTTTCTTAGGCAGGTTTTTTCCCGTTTGGCAGATGCAAATCTGACTGTCAATTTAAGTAAATGTGAATTCGGTAAAGCTAACCTAATTTATTTAGGTAAAGTGATTGGTGGGGGACAGGTTCGGCCAGTTGCGGCAAAGGTTACCGCAATTTGTGAGTTTCCATCACCTGTCGATCGAAAACAACTGCGACGCTTTCTAGGGATGGTCGGTTATTATCGAGCGTTCTGTAAAAATTTTGCAACTGTGGTTTCACCCCTTACCGATTTGCTAAGTCCTAAGCCGTTATTTCACTGGTCAGACTCGTGTCAGAGTGCTTTTGAGAATGTTAAGTCCTTGTTGATTTCAGCGCCTGTTTTGATGGCACCGGATCACTTAAGACCTTTTAGCCTCGCAGTGGATGCGAGTGACGTTGGTGCGGGAGCTGTTCTCCAGCAGAGGGGTTCTGATGAGGTAGAACACCCTGTCTGTTACTTTTCAAAGAAGTTTGTTGCTGCCCAAAGGAATTATTCTACTATTGAGAAGGAGGCTTTGGCTTTAGTCCTTGCCATCTGTCATTTTGAGGTCTATTTGACTTGCTCTCATCCTATTGTTGTGTATTGTGATCACAATCCTCTTCTGTTTTTGAATTCAATGCGCAACACTAATCAGCGTCTTATGCGTTGGAGTCTGACGTTACAACCATATGACCTCGATATCAAACACGTTCGAGGTAAGGATAATCTGGTGGCTGATGCCCTGTCCCGGGTGGGTTAGGGGCGTAAACTAGAAAGGTAATGAAAAAGGTGAAGGTTCACTTTTGGGGGGTGAAGGTGTTACATATTCATGTATTTGTGATTTATTTATTCTGTTATGATTGGTTTGTCCTCTAGGGGGCGAGTATGTTGTGTCTTTGTTTTATTAGGCACTGATTGCCGGCACCTGTGGATCCTGTGTGTTTGGCATAAGAAGCCTAAGCGGCCAAACCTGCATGGCGGGCGGGGTGATCGGCGGCGGTTCTGTGTGCTCTCTTGTGGTGTCTTACCCCGGTTCATTTTCCTATCGTTATGTCTACGTCACTTTTGTTAATAAACCCCTATTGTACGAGCTGAGTTGTTTGTGTCCTCTCTTGTGTTATGGCCGCGGTCGTAACAAGAGTTTTAGTTGGGTGTCGAAATAAAATCTTTATGCATGATGTTAAAGGGTTAGGTTTGATCATTTGGTCCTCATTTACTCAATTTCATGTCTTTCCAAACCAATATGACTTCTTTCTTCTGTGAAATCTAAAAATATGCTGGTAATAACTGTTTCAGTTCCCATTGAACCAACAATTAACCGGAAGAACTGAAACTGTTTTTCTTACTGGCATCCTCAAAAATAGCTTATTTATGTGTGTTTGTTAAAAACCTTCATGGTCCTCAAATCAAATCGGCCCGTGTCGGACAGCTCATCAGAATTCTCAGCCCAGAGTCCAGAGTCTGACTGGAGCCCGTTTTTTTTTTTTTTTTTTCATTACTCAGCCTGCCCTTTGATAAATCAAAAAAAAAAAAAAATCGTAGAAATGTTGGAACATAGGGCTGTGGAAACATAGGGCTGACCCCGTGTGGAGCGCCGAAGCAGCTTGACCAGCGGAGGCTGAAGTGGCACATTCTGCATATTTGAACCTTCACAGAGTGTATGATTTTAAGATCCATCTTTTCACACTGGATTAAAATTATGGACTTTTACACAACTGTTATAAAGTTTACACCCCCATAGTCCTGATGCATTGCGTTGCCACCCTGAGCAGTGAATTATTTTAATCTTTGTAATGTGATCAAGGTACTTAATTGTCATCAACTATTACAAAACAAAAAATCATCTGGGTACCGAGACACTATATTAAGCATATCAAGAATATACATTTTTAATGGGTTCTTTTTTCTTTTCTTTATTTATTCAATTATATTTTTATAATTTTGTCTTGTGCACTATTTTGAAGCATTGGTCAAACCTTGCAGAATAAACTGCTTCATCAGCACTGTAAAAAATAATTCTGTGGCTTAGTAAATATTACAGAAATGTTTAACTTTATTAACTTAATAAAATCTCTGATTATCGTTTACTTGATTGTTTGAGTTAAACCTACCAAAATAATTGAGTAAAAATCCAACAGTTAATTTTATCTAAAATTTACAGATATATTTAAGTTTTTTTCAATAAAATGATTTAGTATTTTACAAACCAATAATTTCTTTATAATATACTTAATATATTAGTAAAAAATGTTATAAAATATTTGAGAATGTTAAACTGATCTGTTTCAAGAAACAAAAATATTCAAATCAATATTATTAATATATTTAACACTTAAGAAATTGAGTAAGTTTACTCAATTAAAACAATGCAATTCAGATTTGGTGCATTTCCTCTGTGAAATTCAGGTTTGTGTATATTTTATTTTTATCTATAAAATCATTACTGTGCTTTAAATCATTTTATTTCATGCAAAACAACAAACAGAGGCGTAATTCGACACCTAAACGAGAGTCACTGTCTTTTCGCGTGATTGAAACTCCTTGCATAAACGCACGACTTTATTCCTAATGACAACAATGAATATAATTTGGATGATAAAATGTCCTCAGAACTGTGCACTGTTTGTTTATTGGCAGGTTATGGAGTAGGGGTCCGTTCTTCGTACGTCGCTAACTCACTTAGCTGGATTTGATTGTTGGCGATTTGGCATGATCTTGGATTGTTTGGTTCTTCGACGCTCATCCTGGACTTGCTGTCATAGCAACAGGTGCGCAATCTTAAACCTGCTCGGGAGCCGCTTATTTCATGTTAACAGGATTAGATCCCGGCTTCATAAGCGGAGCTGATACGGGAAGTCCAGTGCAGCGCGATAGTGCACTTTCTGAGATATATATTTTTTCTCGTGATTAGTGAGATTGTCGTTTTTTTTGTCGCTTTTAGGTTTAAAAAACAGTTTTAGTTTTTTTTGTGGCATTTCCAAGCCACTTAAGACCCAATGTTGTAAAGCAGTTTTTTTTTTATTTGATTTTTTTAGGCTATCATAATTTTTTCTGAAGATCGAGACCATGCCGTTTACAGATATGTCACTCAGGCTTCAATAACGTGATTGGTAGGCTACCATATAGACTGCCATCAAGGCCTCAATGAAGGGGATTATGTGAACAGAAAGGGGATTCACATTGTAAATGTGCAGCCCATACTATTGTGATTCTTAATATTCCAGATTAGTAATATTATAAAAAAAAAAAGGCAGTTGACTAAAATCTTCCATATCACAAATGTGAAAGCAAAATGGCCAGGATCTGTGCATGACCTAAGAATTTTCACATTTTAGAAAAGATTCACATTTATGCACATTATTTAAAAGTGGTAAGAAAAGTTGCACAATTAAATATCAAGCTCACTGTATTACATACACTTATGCTGATCCTAACAGAACTGCATTTTTTCATAGGTGATTATGACATATTCCTGCCTGCAGACAGGTGTTTTATGACCCCATTCCCTGACCCAAACCAGTTACAATGCAGCTCTAGCCAGGACAAGGGCACACAATGAAATGAACTTTGGCTAACTAAAGGGAAGATGTCAGTGTCTGAAAAGTCTGAGGGTTGCACACCTGACAGGGCCTGTGACATTGTTGCATGTGTCATATTACACAACATTGCCACAAAAATAAAATAAAATACTTTTCATTAAATGTTTAATAAAAGACAAATATGCTTAGTTCCTTGAGTTTTATTTCAGTTGTTCTTTGTAAAGAAAAGCCAGTGGTCAAGTGCCTGCAGCAAGAGATATTAGACACATGCCTCATGCAACAAATAAAAAGGAAAAGTTGGCTATACACTGCCCAGCTGTAGGCCTATGTCTCCTCTGTCTGTGCAGACTCTTCTGTAGGCCTTTCTATAGATGTGGAATCCTGCAACTTATATTGCAGCCATAAAGCATACAAGTATAAATGAAGTAAAGTTGTTTATGCACTTGCAGGTAGGCTAGTTCCTCCATATGACAGTTATCTGAGGGGTTTATTCACTGTCCAGTGCAATGGAAACAAATGGACATTACAAAGTCTCATACATTCTCTCCTTTGGAATTTAAGTTATAAAATGTCCACTTATTGCACATATTTCAGCCACCACTTTCTTGGGAACAGATACAAGTGTTGGTGTATTATGTAAAAGTGCACAAAAGAGGAAAACACAATGTTATTACAATGAACTACACTGGGGAAAAATGTGATCAATAACTCATGGCAAAATATTTTTACATTAACATAAGTTTATCAGTTTTCACTTTCACAAGTCAAAGCAATTCATCATTACTCAAGATTTAACAGTTGAAATGACTATACAGCCTTAATTTAATGCAGCAAAAATTATTTTACAGTGTAGGCTACTAAGATCTTTTCTATTTTTTTCTCAGCCTTTTTCTTGGTTGCTTTTATAAACAGACAACCATTTATTTAACAGTGCCTTTTATAAAAGAGACTATAATATAACTAAAAATTATCATTATGTAGAATATTTTTGTACTTCACTCTTATTTGTTCCCATGTTCTAGTATGGTGACTGACATTACAATGAACAAAGTAATTATGCAATTATTAAAATACAAAAATATAGGCTATTAAGTGATAAAAACATCTAACATGGCCACTTCTAACGGATTTAAATTGTCTGCTACTTTTTGCCAGCCCTCTCTCCTGGCTTTTGCAGACTTTGAGGTGTTCCCTGGCGTTTTGATTTAACATTAAAATTCCGAATAAACTTCGACTATTAGTTCTTGCTCTGCTGAGGAGAAAAACTGAGCGCGCTCTTTGGCCACGCTGAGCAGCCAATAGCAGCGTTGCTGATCAATGTTTCTACTATCGATACATATCCCCTTTTAACCAGCGCATGAACGCGCAATTATCTCAGATAACTCAATCCAGCGATACTAATCATATACGGCAAGTGTGTTCGAAGAACCGAGTTAGCCAGATCATGATTCGCACGATGATATCATCTTGGATGTGTCATTTGATCTCGGATGTAATAAGCAACGTACGAAGAACGGGCCCCAGGTCGCTCGCTCGTAGTATCTTTCGGCTGTGAGTGAAACGCAGGACGGCGATGTGAAGTTCAAAGTTCACCCGCAGAGCGCGAGTCCATCTCCGGCTCGAGAACCAGCGCTGATCCGGTGGAAATTGGATAACAGACCGATTGATTACACTTGAATTAGGCTACCTGAATGTTTAAATGTTTGATTTTTACTTCTAAAATGTTTTTTTTTAATGAGTTTAAATGTAGGCAATATTGTATGTGTTAAAAACAGTGTAAAATCTGCTGTATTGCTGCACTCATCGACAATAAAGGCCAAGTCATGTAACGCAGGCTATACTGGTTGTTGTATGGAATAGGCTACTATTTTACAAAGGTTTAGAGACAATTAAAAAAAGTTAATATTACTCATAAATAAAAACAGTTAATATTACTCATAAATCTTATTTTTTAAATGTTTAAATGTTAAATTATTTCTACTCATTTCAATTTGTTAATGTACCAGATGCAGTTACTCAGATTTACTTTTTTTTTTTTTTTTTACTTGAATTTACTCAATTCATAAAGTATATTTCATTGATTTCACAGCTTTAAAATTTACTCAATATTTTTAAGTGTAAAAGGGCGTTTCTTCAACTACGGGCACTTTTAGGCTTGTGAAGTTGAATAAAAAAAACTTGTTCAAAAGTCACGTAACACAGTCTCATAAGTTTAAATAATTTGTCTAGTTTTAAGGTCTGTAAGAGGACAAACTTAGATTACAAGAGAAATTGTTAATATTTTACATTTTTTCCGACCTGCAATGAACAAATGTCATTTCCACCACATCTCTATATACAGCTGTTATTTAAAAACAGAACAACTTATGCCACTCAAGAATTGTCTAAGATCATTTTTGTAACTAGTTTTATCAGTTTTTCCACAATGTACAAAAATTATACATTTGTCAATGAGATAAATTAACTGCCCTAAGGACCAAATGGTGAACTGTACACCTGTCACACTCTGAAATTTAATTTTGGTTAGGGCAAGAGCTTATTAGAAAATAAATAACTTGAATTTTTATATTAAGTAGAGCATGATCTTGTAAATTGTGGATACATTTTTAATGTGTGATGAGAACTTTTTAAATGTTTTTAAAAAATGTGTGTGGTGATGGAAATGACAGGGTGGTGATGGAAATGACAATGAATTAACGTGAATGTAGAGAAACAGTAATATTTAGAGAAATATTTATTTGAAAAATATATTTTGAAAACTCTTAAACTCATCACACTCAGTAAACTCAATTCACAACGTCAATCTACTCTTGCAATCCATATCAATTGTACTTTGTAATCATAAATGTCATTTCCACCACATGCTGTCATTTCCACCACAGAGGGCAGTGTGGTGGAAATGACATTTCTGTAGTTTTTTTGTGAAAAAAGGGAAGATAGCTTCACTGATAGCTTTGAATTACAGTAATACTCAGCATTTCATGCATGCAAAATACTCTTATTTAACTTACAGTTTTTTTCAATTGCTTAAGCACAATTTTGAAAACAGGGCCCAGGTTTTCAAAACCCTACACACAATTAGCACAATACTACACCAAAGTAGCACAACACCACAGATCATTTGCAAAATGGAACACCTTTGACAAAACTATACAATGTCTTATAAAAACATTATTTTGTTGTCATAACATAAACACAACCATCATATGGTCTGACTCTGTTAGAATCAGTTATACACTCCTGTGCTCAACCTAAAACACTTTTAGCATTTACACAGAGAAAGTGTAAAAATAAATTCACCAACACCACATGACACCAATTGTGCAGACTAATGAAAATATTTATTTCTTTTCATGTACTCAAGTCAGCCAATACTGAGCATTTCAACAAAACATTCATAACAAAACATTTTCCAGTTTTCATACAGTTTTACAATATTGTTGAAGACAGGTGAACTTACCTGTTGCCTTTTTATAGTGCTTACTGTAAACCTGATTGGTGTGTCTACAATTACTGTAAGCACCAGTGTGTGTGCACATCTGGTGCCTGTGTTTACCCAATTGGTTCATGGGTGTGTTCATTTGAAAGCATTTGCTTTGAAATTGTAAGGAAATGACATCATGATAAATTTCTGTGTCAAATGCATGCAAGAGTGTTTAGTGTTTTGTTTTTGCAAAAAGTGTGAAGCTGACAATGTGCTTACAGTTGTGCAAATCTAGGCCGGTGTTTTGCTCCTTGTTCAGTGTAAGGTTTTGCTAATTGTGGGAAAGTTTTAATTTTAGTGTGTAAGCAATTGAAAAAAACTGTAAATTTTTTTTACTTTTTAAAAACACCCTTGAAGGTACAGCATGTTTCCACCACATGCTGTCATTTCCACCACAGAGGGCAGTGTGGTGGAAATGACATTTCTGTAGTTTTTTGTGAAAAAATGGAAGATAGCTTCACTGATTAGCTTTGAATTAATACTTAGCATTTCATGTATGTAAAATACTCTTATTTAACTTAAAAATTTTAACTTTTTAAAAACACCCTTGAAGGTACAGCATGTTTGGAAATGACGTAGAATAAATATATTAACTGATCAAGCAATATTTATCTTGATTTTTCTTATTTGTTCTTGATGAAAATTTAAAATGGCCTCCATGTCCAACATGTGCTCTGATGTCTCTGAACATTTCCATAGAAACCACCTAAACAATCTTTTACACAAACTTTTTAAAGGGACATTACAGTGTTGTGGTGGAAATGACACCAATACTGTGCGACAGCTACATTTTGTATAAAAAGTAATATTGATGGTGGTCTCACATTAAATACTATAATGTATTTTAATTATTTTACTAGTGCTTAATTTAAGTATATTAATAGTTACCAGATAAGTCATACTTTTAAACTGTATTTTCATTGTTGAAGTTAAAAAGTCTGGGTGTGCGACAAGGATAAAACAGTGATTTTGGCACCTATAAGGAGGTTGAAAAGTATGAAGAAATCATAATAGAAAGGTAGCAAAAAGTTTTTAAGGAGGTTTTATTGTTAGTTTGAAAAAGAAAGAGGATTTTGTCCAAAATTGAATGTATTTTTAAAAATATGACCAAAGTACATAAAAGTGCCCATAGTCTAAGAATCACCCAAAAATGTTTCACCAATAAAATTAAGTTTATCCCAGTAATAGTTTTTAGAGTGAGGGCATTACTAAATAAAAAACAACATGAAACTTTTTATGTGTCGCCTAGCCACAAACTATGCCTATACACCCCAGCTCCCGATAAATTATTTATTAAAGCCTCAACACTCACAAACCACTGTTAATTTAACATAAATGCAAGCGTCTCGGTTACGTATGTAACCCTCATTTTCTGAAGAAGGGAACGACATATTGGGATCCCTCCTGAGAGTCCAATCACCTTCAAGTGTAATTAAATGAGCCAGTGGAGATGTGCGTATCTCGCACGCAGACGGAGCGTAGGTGTAAATATAGAAGCAGATGTAACGCACATTTGCTCTTCGCTAAAGGGAACGAGGGTAACATACGTAAGCGAGACGTTCCCTTTCAGTCGTTCACGTTTGACTTTACATCTTTTTTGAAAGAACGCTACGGAGGCCACATCCTGGCCTTAGGGATTTAACATGTGGAATAACACATATGGACTGGCCAATAAGGACAGTGCAACATATGGAATGTCTCTGAGGCAGCTCTGGTCCAGTTAAGAGGGATTCAACACCGGCAGGGACGGCAGAGCGGACTCTGCCAAGAGAAGACACATGCTCACCATAGGGTGCTGTATCATGAAAAATACACATATGGGATCACAGTAGGGATCCCAAAATATGGACAGCCTAGTACAACCTTCTCGCACCCCTGAGGAACCTTATGACCAGGTCATGTTTTCCCAGAGATTTACCATCAACTGCATCGTGATGTGCGGCAATAGCGGCAACATACACTTTCAGGGTGGAGGGAGACAGCTTGCGCTCACACCCATCTTGCAGGAAGGAAAGCACAACTCTGATCGGGAATCTCCCGATGAGAAGAACACGTACATGTAGAGGGAGCTATTTGCGGAATTGATGGTGTCTACCACCGCTTAGGGCAAGGATGCACCGATACCAGTGCAGTGTCTTTTTTTAAATCAAGTAGAATTTCTATCTGTGTATTGAACTAATAATCACTCTTTTGTGTGTGTTAAACACAATCTACTTAATACAGGCAACTTCATTATAAAGAAGAACAACAAATCAAAAAAATATATGATCATAATCTATGACAAAAATGCAATTATAAACTAGATTAGTAATTCAGCAGTAAAATGTAGTATAGAAAAATCACAAGTGCACAATAATTGGATAAAATCTGAACATTTAGTGATAAAAACAGTACACAAAAGTGTAGCACTAAATACCAGCACTATAACATTACACATTACTCTTTGTATTGTTGCAAAATACATTCATGAAAGAAAAAATCTATTATTTTATACATAGCTACTATAAAATTGAGACATTTTTTAAATGTATAGCACAGCTGTTTAATGAGGTATCAGCATATGATAGATAGGACAGAACAAGAAAGGCTATTAATAATCTTTCATTGCGCAAAAGTAAATAGTGCACAAAAACTTTATGATGTTTTATAATGTCTTTGTGCCTTTTGTGGGGCTTAACAATAACACAGAAGAGTATACGCACAATATCAGATTAGGATCAGCCTTGTCTAACCGATCCCCGATCCGGCCAAGAATTGCAGTATAACAGCCGACACCGATACTAAGTATCAGATCAGCGCATCCCTAGCTTAGGGTAGATAACCTAATGGTATGTAGATTAACCTAATGGCAAGTAGATTATATACAAAGTAAATGCAAAGACACAAATTGAGCTTGCCGCAAACGTGTGATATTCCCCTCAATCACGTCTTGTGTGCGAGTTGAAACATGTCAAATCGAGCAGGAAATTTGCATGATGCGAAGTCGCTCCAGCCAATCAGCGAAGAGCTCATTGATACGTCCGGTTGCTATCACTAGCCGCGTTTCCATTACAGATTTGCGCAAATGTTTTGCGCTATTATCTAAATATCGATAAAAAACTATTGCGAAATGACGGCGTTTCCATTAACCGATGTTATGCGACTAAAACCGTCCTTTTTTCTCTCGCGATAAGTCATTCCAAAAATCACGGCAACTGACGTTGGTATAATATCACAGCCACCGCATTAGACATTATTATTATTAATGGAACATTATTATTAACACGTGGCGTGTTATCCAAGCATTAATGGCAGGGAAAGACCCTTATAATGCGAACGACACATGGAGTTTCTGGGTGTTTCGCCCTCATTTCTGCTCCGAGGTTTTGATTGTGGCATTTCTTTGAGATTTAGAATCCAGTATTCCTATAGTCTAATTATTTATTTTTTTAATGAATTTAATAAAGAACTCTGTCTCGTATTCTGTCCAAACGACCCATGTAGGCTATTTTGTGTCCATTCGTTTTTCCTTTTTTAACCCGTAGCCTAATTGAAAAACGAAAATGAACGGTTGTTGTCTTTTTAAAACGCAAAGTTGAACACCAAAATTTTTATTTGAACTGGCTACACCAGCTGCTGCGCAAAAAAGTAAATATCGACGAATTTTCAGATTTTTGTTTATGACTTTTTGCCCCTTAACATTTAAAATAGTCACAAATTAATATGGAAAACATGTCGATTTTACTGGTTTTCTAAGACCAAATTAGAACCTGGAATTGATGTTTTTCCGCAGTGCTGAATGAGAAGAGCCATTACTATTATTAATAAACTATTGTTTTGGCTAAAATCACATCTTCATCTCCGCTGCGCTTTTAGAGAGAAATGCACCTTTCATACGAATTACAAAATCAGAAGGTATTAGCTTTCGATTCGAATTTGTTCGTTTTAAAGTGGACATTTCAAGCTTTAGCCTACACAGGCTATATTTTGTTTCAGTTCTCACGCTCCAGTTTACGGAGATCATGAAAGTGCGTCTGATTGTTTTCTTTTACTTTACAAAAGCACAACGTTTTATTTTGTTATTGTGAGTTTACACAAATAAAAGTAGTTGAGAATAATGTATTATTATTTTCTGTATGACCAGAAATGATAGAGTATTTTTAAGTTGTTTCCACTGTTGATAGGAAAATGCAAGTGTTCACGCCCGCGCCTCCGTGCCATGCAGTGCGCGCTCCACACTCAGCTTTGTTCCTTTTTTGCATAAAAGCGTCTTCTAAATATAGCCTATTAAATGTTAAAATAAAATAATATAAAATAATTATTAGGCCTATTTGCGTAGCTATACATAGACCTCAAACACACCGCGTCTTCTAAGTCAGGTGACTGTAAATGCGCAAAAACTGTTTCCATTGCAGTTTTGCGAAATATTCTTTTTTCGAATTGCCTGAAAAACCACCTCATGAGAGCGTAAAAACGTTTTTGCGATAAACGGGAGTTTTTGCGAAATTGACGTGTTTCCATTGAGCGTATTTTTAATTCGCAATTTCAATTTGCGCAATTTGAAGGGTAATGGAAACGCGGCTAGTGTTGTCGAAAATGGAGATCATTATTGTTGCCGTCTGTGGGTACCCTGAAATATTCGATACAACATCCTACTTGCACAGAGAACGGACATTAAAGGAGATAGTGTGGAGATAGAGTTGGACTAACTGGTAAGTGATGAATATATACACCCATTACTTGATTTTAGCGATGATTTTATGATTTTATGACATTACTATGAACTTGTTAACACACTGGCATTAACCAAAGTTAACAGAACCTGGCATTCCAGGTTTCGACACCGGGATATTTCTCTGGTTTATTACAGTTTTTTACAATCGCTATGACAGTTTTTTCAATACTTTTAACAAGTTTCCTAAACTCTTAACGCACCAGCACACCTAAAACACACATTTGGCAAAACGGTTAATTTCATACTCAAAATCACACATTGTAAACTAAACTCCAAAACTCATTTTCAAAATACAATAATACACTAACACAATACACTATGTCTAACAAAACACTGCAAACATGTTTCAAAATCAAATAATTACTCAAAACACTAACACATGTTCTCTTCCAACAGGAACATTTAGTCAATCATAACACAATGACAAAAAAACACTATCATCAGCTGAACTTACAGAAACTGCATTATTTTATGTGTCAGGTAGGCCCTTATTGTCACGGTTGGTAAATTCACTGTGTCCTTCTTGTCTCGTGTCCAGGGCCGGTGCTAGCCATTTGGGTGCCCTAGGCACAAATGCTTGGTGGTACCCCCCTCCCCCCTCGCGACACGAATGGACCAATTCTACAAATAAATAAATCTCCAGTTAACTGGCAGAGCATTCATTTCGTTCGTTTTTTAAACTAGCGCTGAAATGTGTTTTTTTAAATCAAGTGCTCGTTGCCGCCGCAGTGGCACTACGCACTGTTTTCACTCGACGCGCGCTTCAAACGCAACGCAACGGATTGAAGCGCGCGTCGAGTGAAAACAACTTGCGAATACTCTCTATTCATTCTGTTGAAATCACAAAACATAATGCAAACGTTTGCTTGTCCCTGCTTGATATACAACCACTGTTGTACATACAACCACAAAACAATCGTTTTGATGAGAGAAAAAAAACTATACGAGAAAAAAAAAAACCTATACAAGGGCGGATTCGAACCCACACCCTCTGACATGGCTAGCGAAAGCTCTACCACTGGACCATTAAGATACACGTCAATTTAGATGGCGGATCTATATATTGGGACTGACAACATGTATTAGGCTACATCTCATTAGACGACAAATTAAACCCCATGTAACCTACTATTTAAATCGATTGCTGGACATCGTAATGTTATTTGCGTCCATCGTCATTGAATTTTGAAATCAGATAGAGCCGGCCAGAGCGCTGCATAATAAGTAGCCATGCCGGCTTATTCAGTGGAAATACACACCGACAATGACACGCCCCTACTGCGTGCTAGAATCTCCGAAAACCAAGCCGATTTCAAAATCAAAATGTACGCTTTTAAATATACCAATACTGCTATCTCAAACATGCAGAGGCTTCTTCGTGATCTCAACTAACAGATTCTGCAAAAAAACGAAAATCACCTAATAAAAAAAAAAAAAAAAAAAAACGCTTCTTTTTTTTCACGACCCAGATTTTTTGGTGCCCCCCCAAACACTTGGTGCCCTACGCGCAGTGCGTGATGTGCGTGTGCGGAGCGCCGGCCCTGCTCGTGTCACTGTTTACATGTGTGTGGGTGTGCGCGAGTGGGCGTTTCCACTCGCGCTCAGTTATCAGCGCTCCAGCTGATTCACATCATCTCATCACCATCACACAGCTGCAACTCATTCGCGATCCATATATATACTCACTCCTTATCTCCTCTCATTGTCAGATCGTTGTTTGATGTCCGTGTCTGAGATCCCGCGTTACGTGTTGGTGTTCCTGTTTCGTGTTCCTGCCTGCTCCTGCCTGTTCATTGTTTCACCGCTCACGAAATCACCTGGATCACTTCTTCAACCGGACATTTCTTCACTTCTTCTGCACTGACCATCTAGTCCCTGCGTTGCCAGTTGCTGTGTGTGCTGGACTGTTTGTTTGTATGTTTGAAGATTATTTTTGTGCTTCAATTACATTAAAGGAGTCATAATGTTGTTTTAACTTTGTTACCCAATGCTCTATTATAGTCTTTCAGGCACTTCTAAAAAAGAAAAGTGGAAAAAAAATAAACACAGAGCTCCTCAGACCCTTATTTCAAAAGGCATTATTGTCTCACGAGATCTGATGCGATGTTTCGGCTGTCGTGGACGGTCATTATAATAATGCAAATGAGGGGCGCGTTGATTGGTTGCAGGAAGGAGGGGGGTTGACAGCGCAGGTAACTCTTTAGCATATCATTACAAACTGACATCATGGCGCAAAGTGTCAATGAACCCGACCCGGCCGCGACATATGGGATTCAACCGTACATGTTTGAGCCGGACTCTGAACCAGAGCTGAATGGTAAAAACAATCATTTTGACTGAGACATACATTAACATCAGTAACGAGCAAAAACGTGTGTTGCTATTTTCTCCCACATAAATTTACCTTTTATTTAATGTAGATTACATTAACGGAGATGTAGTTTTTTTTTTTTTTTATCAGCTTACAGTGGTTTTGAGATTTTTACTATCATGTGGTGTTTTTGCCTTGTTTCACGTTGTGGTTATTTAGACATTCAATATTTTTCTTCTTTAGACATGCAACGTGATGTTATACTTGCATTTAAACAGTTTTAGCCACTGAGCATGGACTCCTGTACCGTCACTACTGTAGCTGCTAGTGTAAAACAAAGTGGAAAGATGTGGCTAGCATTCGTAGAGTCCATTCCCCGTGTTTACCTCGAAGGTAACGTTACATACAATAGCCGCATTAGCAGTTAACTGCTATTTGTTAACCACAGTAGAGCAATAAAAACACAGTCTTACCTTTTCAATTTCTGGCAAGTCCCTGATGGTTGGGATGGCACCTTTTCCCAAACGGAGCTTCGAGGCCAAGTTCGCCTGATTTTGCCCCAAATTTGTAAATGATTCCGGTGTAAAATGTTTAGCACACACCCCTAACGATACGCCACTTGAAAGAGTTGTTGGGACAGCGTCATTAAAAATGAATTTCCTCCACTGTTCCCTGATAGTTTCGTCCATTTTTGGTAGATAAAACACATTTGCATGTTGTTTGTGGCAGTCACCCACAGAGCATCTCAGGTGTAGGCTACACTCGGTTTCTCCATCTTTCTCGAGTCGACTAAACTGAATCTGAGGGGGAGAGGGGGAGAGGGGCGGGCTTCCCGCGGCATAGGTTTGCGGTGTCCATATTTGGTATATCCTCCCCCGTCTTGACGTCAAGAGGGGGAAGAAATCAAAATCTCGTTTTTTCGTGCGCGTGCACGTGGCCTATTTTACAAACCCTGAGGTAAACAAACGCTTCACTTTTAAATATCGGCTTCCCGGCCAGTGTACAATCATTATGCAATCATAACATACATTGATTCTCGTGGAAAAGTGAAATTTCTACATTATGACTCCTTTAAAATCTGAGTTTCTTGCATCTTGCTTCCATCATCCTTTACCATGACACTTATACTATAGACAGTATATTGTATTGATCATAGATTGTGTTTTGCACTGCAGTTTTTTTTTTTGGAAATCTCTATATTTTTGTTTTGTTTGTAATGTAAATGCATGCATTTTGTTGTTGTTGGTTTTTTTGCAGCAGAAATTCAATACAACAAAATAAATGACCCTTCTTAGAGTAGCTTTATAGAATGTATGGTTTATGAAAAAAGAAGACAGAGACAGAATTGCTGCAGTAACGGCTTTATTTGCAACAGGACATTTCTGCAAGATAACAAAAAAATGCATATAGCTGCCATTTACAGTATTACTGTATGTGAAAATACAAAATATACAAACAGAAAAAGCCATCTTCTAATCTGCACGGTCTTCTACATTTGTCCACATGTTCTCATCCACATCACACCTGATATCTTCCCTGGCAAGGCATCTTGGGAAGAATCTTTTACAGTAACATGCCTTATCCACCCCTGGCAGTGTTCAGCTGTGATGTCTTGGTATACAGCATCTTTTGCATACAGGAGGGACAATTGGTCCTGTGGACTATGGTCAAAAACCTTTCTTCATCTCCAGGCTGAGAAAACTCCTCAATGGGGTTGAGGAAAGGGAAGTAAGGGGCAAGGAAAATGGACATCATCCTCTGATGGGCGTCAAACCAGGCTGTGACTAGACGGGAATGGTGGAATGCCACATTGTCCCATATTTGCATAACTTCAATCAGCTGTTTCTCACTAGCAATGGAATAATGTGAAAATACAAAATATACGAACAGAAAAAGCCAACCCGATCTCACGGGAAAATGTACAAATTCTACGAGGTGGCTAATTCGTACGAATTCATTGTACCTCACTCGTACAAATTAGTAAGATTTTTGCAAAATCGTACATATTTTACGAATTGCCCAATTCGTATGAATTCACACGAATGACCTACCCCTGACCCCGCCCCTAAACCTACCCATCACGTGGGTTTAGACAAATCGTACAAATTCGTACGAGTGAGGTTGTACAAATTTGTACGAATTAGCCATCTTTTTATCATTCGTACGAATTGGTTGTGAGATAGTGTTGAAAAAGCACCAGAAGAAAAAAAAAAAGAGTCATCTTCTAATTATTTGCATAATTCAATCAGCTGTTTCTCAGTAAGAATAGAATAAAATACAGGGGATATATTTGTGTTTCAGTTCACAGTATAAGCAGCTGTTCACCTTTAGCCTGTAAGGTTAGGTGTAGAGCATGGTGTTATCTGTTCTGACCTACAGTGTTAAAGCATTGGTAAATTTGGCAGTAAAAATCCATTGTTTTGTTCTTGTTTGAGCTTGTGTGTAAAAGAAGTTCAAGCATTTTAAATTTGTGTTAAATGTATGCATTTTGTGTTAAAGCAACAAGAAATGTGTTAATAGTATAGCTTACACAGACGGATGTAGTGCTAACTGTGTTAAGAGTTTTGGAAAATTGTTAAAAGTATTGAAAAATCTGTCATCGTAAAAAACTGTTGTATAGTTGCTCAACTGCTCTCCTTGGCTGTGAACCGCTCCTGGCGCGCGCCTGGCAAATCCGCCGTTATAATAGGAATCCGCTATAGAACAAGCGCGTCTGCTCTTAAAGGGAATGTGAGATGACGCTCTGATTGGTTTATTTCACGTTACGCCCAAACCACACCTATGAATAATGAAGCTACTTCAGACCAACCCATTTTAGATTTGCGCCTAGCGCAAGAGTCATTTATCCCGCCGGGAAAATAGCAACAGCGCCAAGACCCGCCGACAAAGTTACTTGCGCTTTGTGCTTTGACACTTGCGTTTCAGATTGTTAAAATAGGGCCCTTAGTGTTTCCACTTGGGTAATTGTGTGCTAACTGAGCTGAAACTGTGCTGAATTGAGTGAACAATATTGAATGCTAGAGCTTTCTAAATGACAACATGGTCTAAGCAATGAGAAATGAAGGGATTTGTGTGTAGAGTTTTGCAGTGACAGTTCAACAAATCTGACTTATGTGTCAAAACAGGGAATAGTGTTTATAGTTTAGGGAAATGGGTGTGCTTTTTGATAAATTATGCATTATGGTTTTGAAATTTTAGTTCAAAAGCCTGGTTATAGTGTTTAAGCAATCGAGCAAAACTGTATTATGTAATGACTATTTAAGGATAATTAAATGAATTATGCTCCGAATTATTAGGCATAATTAAATGCCTAGCAGTTAATTAAAGTTTTTTTCAATTGTTTAAGCACAATTTTTAAAACAGTGCCCTGTTTGTCAAAACACTACACACAATTAGCACAACACTACACCAACGTAGCACAACACCTCTGATCATTTGCAAAATGGAACACTTTTGTCAAAACTATCCACGACTTTCCCGAACTCTGACCTTTCCCGTGATCTCTATGGCAACGTAGAACAAGCCGGTAACGAACTTCCGGTTTACGTTAGCCTGAAGATACCGCTATCATAGAGCCTCAACAAGCACAAACAACTTGCTTGGATAATGAGGAGTAGAGCTTAGATCGGGCCCAAAAAAATCAAGCTCGACCCTACCTGAGCCCGTTGTGTCCGAGCCAGCCCGACACATTAACTGTAATTATGAGCCCGAGCCCAATTTTGACCCAATCATTTTTAATACGTGGGCCGTTATAACCAGGGGTGGCGCCAGATATTTTTTTAACGTGTGCTGAGGGGGTGCTAGATATATTACATATAAATACTTTTAATAAATTAGCAAAAATTGGCCACTTAATATTTAATATTCAATTATTTTAATGATCACAATTAAAGTATTAATTGTATTAAATTGCACAAGCACAACATTCGGCATTCAATCAAATATTATTAAAGATTTATTATTATTAATAATGTTATTTCAACACAATATCTCGTTATTTCGACATCATATGTGTGCCGAGTGTGCGTGCAATAAGCAAGATGTGCATTTGTAAATCCAGAGACACGCGTGCATTGATTTTTAATGTGTTTTCTGTAGTGTTTTCTGTCAGTGTCTGCTGCAAAGATGAAGTTGACGATCGCCATCTCCGTAGTGAACGCGCCTATAACCTAGAGAGAAATGCATCTTGGATTACATAATCAGAGAGTGTTTCGTTTAAAGACATTTAAAGCTTTCTTAAGATAGGCTATATTTCTCATGTCTGACCCCACTATGTCTCCCGATGCATCCTATCATGGTGTTCACTTTTCATAATCAACATAGATGGAAAAAATGACATTATAATATTTGAACAAATATGAAACTAAATGGTATTTAATGGCTACAACAAATATAGTAGCCTAGGCCTACATACTCTCTATCTGTACAAATTGCTGCACATTCAAGTTAATTCTCGAATTAATTTTCAAATTATTGAAAACAATAAACATACCACTTAAAAATATATACAGTTGTACTATAGCGTTACAAGAAACACTCTTTCTGCGTAGAGGGTCCGTTTATATTGGAAACAACTCCCATTCATTAAATCCTTCAGTTTTCGCGTGTTGTTTGTACACCTGACAACGTTACACGTTGAGCCACAAGGAGCCATTGCTTATCTGTCAGCATTACTACTTGTCAGTAATCAGTTTCACCCGTTTGTACCGCGACGCGAGTATCCCCTGTGTGCTATTTTTATTAAGCGTTAGGCTAAACCGGAACTGAGATACCGGCAACAGGAAGTATCGAGTGTCATGGCGACGCCCATTAAGACTGTTGTGGCCAATTCTCTGTCTTTGGTTCAGGTCTTCAAAAAATCTTTCAGAGTCGAAGTTTCAGGTCTCAGGAGAAATAACTTTATTGACAAGCAACAAAGTGAGAAGCCGGCTGGCCATCCGGACATCTGATCTTACAATGGTCTGCACTCATGTTTTATACCCTTTTTTACGTCATTTAATGTACACTTGGTGTCCAATTAGCGTTCATATAGTTATCTTTTTCTTCTTGCTCCTCCTCATCACTTCACCACGATTAGAAACACCTGCATTAATGTCTAATTTCTATTGGTGGCCATACTGGCGCATGCGCTTTTCTGACAATGACTTTGCATATGGTTTTTTGGGTACTTTTCCATCCCTATCCTCATTCAACCTTTCACCCAGTTTTTCTGTCTTGTCCTCACATGACTCCTATCCTCACATGCACTTTTGACATGTCCTGTGTTTCCCATCATGCTTTGTTTTCTCTTTCTCCCTTAGTTGTAGGCCTCCCTTATCCTAGGCCTAGTTCCTTCAATGTTTGTATCATGCATTCGGACTCATGTATGAGACAAATGAAATTCTCCAACACATCCCCCCTTTGGGACTAATTCTAGTCCCACCTTCAAATATTTTCTTCCCAGAATGTATCTTCATGAGTAGGTCACTTTTCTTCTATCATCTATTCAATATGGTCAATATAGACCATCCATCTTTTATCAACAGACCCTTATCACAAAGGTACACCCTGGAGGAAAATGAGACCAAACATCTCCACCCCCACTTGGCTAGGGTGGAGTAAAAGATCTCACCTTCCTGTCAAATCATCTTTTTAAGGGGTGTGTTATATCAAACATCAAATTTTCAATACTTTCAACCCATCTTGTTGTATAAACTTGGAGTTTAATATCTATCCATCGGTGCCAGAGGTACTGCGCAGGCGCTTCCGGTGGCCTGGAGTGCTATCTGGGTTGCTCCATCGTTGCCAGAGGTGCCCCAGTCTCGCCTAGGGCGCTATCTGGTGTTGGAGCAGACAGCGGGTTTTTAAACCACCAGTTGAGTCAGCTCTTGTTTCTTCAACAGTCGATGACCGCGCTTGCAAATAATTCCTCTATTGCACTATAACTATATACATGTTCCAATGGCCCAATGCATGTAATTTCCAGACTTCTAACTTGTTACAGGAGTACACAAATACATATTCAAGATTTAAAAGTAAAAATTAATAAAGTAAAAAAGTAATAAAGTGACTATTAGTGATAAAACATTCTTATCGTTTTCCTTTATGTCATTGCATTACCTCGTACCACGGACAATGACCTGCTTTAAACCTTCTCTCGTCCCCTCTCATTCACATATTATATAAATGAACAGTAGGTTTGATTATATGTAGCAGCAATTTCAATAGGATTATATGAGTATAATATATTCAAAAAGATTATATGAGTAAAATATTTTCAGGAAAAAGGGTCCTTATGAAAAAGAACACAAGAAATATAGAAAACCCCTCTAACTAACTTCCTACTCTACCCATATCCTAATCATTCTGTCTATTTTACCCCAAAATAAAATACACAGTGGGGCTATCTCCCTCTCTTACCAAAAACAGAGTCATACATGTATTAAAAGTAATTAGGTACCCTTTTCCTTATTTTTCCATCCAGACCCTTACAAAAAGTCATCCAGCTCATCCATGCCTGGGCCAATTGGATGCATTTCTGAGTTGGTGCCTCCAATATCAACTCACGATCGTTTTACTGACACATTGGTCATCTGCTTGGCAGCTGCGTTGGCTAGCATGGATCTGAGAAAAGGCACAACACAACAGAACAACAAAAGAAAACACAAAACACAAAAGAAAAATAACAACAGCCACAGCTATTATTATTCCCACCATAATGAACCATTCATTCCAGGACCCAAATATAGAGTCAAACCAGTATCCAATGTGTCTGTTTCTCCCCGCATTTTCAGTGATCTCTTGTCTCAGGTCCTTCAGCTTCTTCATGGCCCTAGTAAAAGCTCAATCAGAGGCTGTATTATTCGGAATAAAGGTGCAACAGTCAATTCCAAACATCACACATACCCCTCCTTTTTCTGCCAGTAGCAAATTCAGAGCTTGTCTGTTTTGCCATGTCATTTTGCTGGTGCCAAATCTTGGGATGACTTCTTTTGTTAAAATTTTTATCAGTTTCTGCTCCTTGGTCTGCTGAGGGTTCTGCTTCGACCCATATGCTAAATCTATCTATGAAAACTGTATCTGTATATTTTTCCTCTTACTGATTTTATCATGTCCACATAATCCATCACTAGATGTTTGAAGGGTCCTTCTGGAACTGAGATAGAGCCTATTGGAGTTGCTGTTCCTTTTCTATTCTGTGAATCTTTGTCTTTTTTATTTTTCTAATTTTATTTTTCTAATACTCTCCCCCCTTGCGCAATGGTCAAAACCATGCGCATCTGAAATTAAAATAGTAAAAAGGGTTGCTAGTGTAATTATTTGTATTTTAATACCTCATTTGTCCAATAGTCTGAAGTTAAGGGTTTAGCTTATGTCTTCTTGACTAATGATAGACTTAATTTTATATTCAATTATCTATTCTAAATTCCAAGGTGCGAATACAACCAATTGTAAATTGGTAACACAACTCTGATGACAAAAGCTACTGAATGTAGGCAATGTGCCATTCCCCACGTGAAAGTGTCTAAATGTTTTGAATAACACAGCTGGTCGATATCAGTTGCCATTTGATTGTGTTTATCACTGCTGTCATAAACCACAAATTTCAATGTCTAATAGATACATTTCTGGTAGGTTGGGACATGCTGTCGTTTGAAAAAACATTATCAATTTCTCTTATCTGATTTGTCATTCATCTGTTAATCTGTCTTCTGTTGCTTATGAGATGCTCTTTTAAATGACTGGAGATTTCAGCATAATCTCGAATTCATAACCAACAATATCAACATCGTGAAATCCCTGGTAATGACAGCACTTGTGACATCACGTGTTTGTAATTTGTGTAGTCACTATTTTTATTTCTAAACCTAAAAAGAAAAAAATAACTATTGACCAGGATGGAGTGACCAGCACCATAGCTTTATCATCCACAATTTTTTTTTTTTTTTTTTTTTTTACATATTATGTCCTCTTTTTTCCTGATAGAGAGCTCAGTATCACTTAAGCTTGTATCAGCTCTGTCTTGAAAGCAGAGCCCAAAAGCACTCTGTTTAATGGAAAACATCATCAATTATCTAATTATGCATTTACCCCTAGTTGGTTAATGCAGTGGTCCCTCACTATGCTAAGTCCAGCGTCAGTTGTAGTTAATTATTTAGTCATGATGCAGACACTTCCCCTCCCATTTTTTTAATGCTTACAGCTGGACTAATGTCTATTGAAAGAAAGCAAATAGAGAGTGTCAGCTTCACAGAATATAGAGAACTGCTGTTGGACCAGTGAATAATCAAAATACAATTAATATGGCCAATCAATGAAATTTAAAGCGGTCTCTGTAGTGATCATTGAAATCGCATCACCTGTGCACACTTAGTAAAGGATGAAGTCCTTCTGCTTGGACCAGCAATCAGTTGAACTGGTTTGGCTGCTGTCTGAGTGTTTCCCTCCTCATCCGATGCATTTGATCTGTCAGTCTTTGCTAGCATTCAAGGGTCTGGTGTCATGTTTGGACATAGTGGTTTGCCTCTGGATGCTGTTGTCTGTCTGCCTCTCCTCAGTCTGGCTTTTGGTCAAGCCACGGAGGAGGCAATTTTGCATGATGGCAGGATGTTTTTCTTGATTGTTTCTGCATCAACACAGTCTTTGTCCATACCAGCCCCTCAGAATCAGAAGTTTCAGCTTCCTCTTTCAGGGGGGATGAAGGCCCACCCACCAAACGCCTCTTCTTTTCTCTGCAGCCGTGTCCTTATGTTTCTTGCTCTCACTTGTTGCACAGTCCAGTTGCTGTTGTTTATGTTGAGGCAGCCGTTCCAAAAGTTGTCTGGTGTCATCTGGAAATTGAACACTCAGAGATCCGCATGAATCAAATTCATCCTTTATATATTCTGCAACCATCTCTTTCAATTGTCCCTTAATTTCAGAAGTATCATCTGGTTGATAACAGCAGTTTCCCCATGCAATTTTAATAGCAAGTTCTTCTTTGCAGAAAATAGCAAGCATCTTTCTTCTTTGCAGTATGCAGAAAATAACAGTCTTTCAGTCTGGCTGAGTTGCCTTATTTTCAGTCACATATATAGTATTTGTATCACTCGTTATATCGATCCCTACTCTCTCAAGCATTTTAAGATTAAATCAATGAGTCTCATTACTGTGAAATGTGTATAATACAGTATGGCTGTTAAAAATATCTGTTTAGCTTGGTCACCCAATCCTGCTCATTCAACACAATGCACAAGTTATTTTAAGTAACACGATCCAAAGATCTCAATTTCTGCAATGGCTCAAATTTAAAACTCTCTCAGGGACAACAAGTTGCAAACATCATAGGCTACGTCTTTATATAACAGGTCAGTCCATACCCACATCTAGCATGTCTCTCTATATATAAGTATTTTATCTCTAAATGTCAGATTTCTATAAACCTTTTTATCAATTAGTTGATTTTCCCCTGGGAACTACACAAAGCACTTATACTAAGTAGAAAACTCCAGTGTTTTTGATGGCCACCAGTTTGTGCAATCCTCCATATCAATCCCTGTTAGGCTTGCTTATTAATTTAACTCCCCCATAGACCGGTCAACTAACATTTAAGCAATTTTTATACTTTCTTTCAAGTTAATTTCTTATCAATTATTTTATTGGTGTTTTCTTGGTATTTGTGAAATTAATCTACTTTTAATTCTGACTGGATTAGCAGGTTTCACCAATCTTACTTGATCTCTTAGTCAACTGGTTTTGAATACCTTTTTATTTATTTATTTATTTATTTATTTTTTACGAATGTTCCAGTGTCTCTGCACATAGCCACAACTAATGTTCCCTCAGCTGGTCATTTTGTTTTTAGGCTTCTTTCCCCATTTTTGGAGGGCTGTCCTATAGTATCTCTGCAAAATTAATATTTTGATCTTGATATCTCTACAGGTGTTGATGCCATTATAATCTTAATTATTATCGGTGTGTTTCACTCATTTTTAGTGTACCTTACTAACCCCAGCTTGCATCTATTCTTAACTAGTTTTCAGCAAGATGGTCAGACATTTATTAAGATATCTGATTAGTCTTTCTCAGGTATTCTAAAAATGCAGTTCCTCTATTACAGGTCCACTGGTGGGGATGACAGTTACAAATAAAATCTCTCAAAGTGTTGTTCAAAGTGTATGTTGGAAATGGTTACTCACTTTCTGGTTTATATGCTAGTCAGAACTAGGAAAGGTGAACTCTTTCTCTCTATCTCCCTCCTTTCCTTCCTCACACACACACATACAGTCTCACTATCTTCTTGCAGCCCCTCCTCTCTCTGTCAGAGGCAGCCCCTCCTTTCTGCCTCTCTTTCTCATATCACAGTCACCATTTACTTTTGCTATATGAGAGAGAAACATATGTTCTTTCATAATTCTAGTTTCTTTTTATAAATGAATATCGTTCTTTTTCAAACAGTCCTAATCTTTGCATTTTACGCGCACACACACACACACACTTTTACTTTTTTTTTTTTTTTTTTCTTGTAACAATGAAGAGGCAAAGCCAAATTATTTCTGATTAATTACTATTTTTTGTTTAAGATTTGTCTCCCCGTTTCCTCTCCTGCCCCTCCTATTTGTCCATCGTTGAAACATTCTCAGTTGTTACTGACTGCTCTTTTTTTACATCTGACTGCACTTCTGTCTTTTTCATGAATTTCTACCTGCATATGACTGGTAAGGTTGGGGTTGCTCCTCAAACCTACCACTACCACCAGTTTTTCCAGTGTCCAATTATCTACATGTGCTGGTCTGATTTCTCCTCCCTGTCCTACTTTAACAATTGTGTCACTTTCCCACTTTTCTGGCCTCATGCATAAACCCACCATCATATAGAGGTTTTTGCAATATTATTGCTCCTCCCAACCCCTTTTTTGATCAGTCAGTTTCTGTCTTTGTCCCTTCTCATTTATGAATTCCTTTTCCAACCAAAAATGATTTCTTATGCCTTTTGTTAGTTCTAGTGCCTGCCTTAATTTTTCCTCTTCTCTTTGCCTTCTACTCCACCTCCTATATTTATCTTTTTCATAATCTCTCTTACTTTTTAAACTTCTTGAAGAAAGCTTTATCAGTTGTCTATTTCCTTACTTCACTTCTATCTTCTTTGGTCCTTCACTTCACATACAATTATGCTTATTTTATTTCACTCTTCATTCATACACCCGGGATTTCAATCACACACTGTCATTCATTCATTAAAATTTTATTATAAATGCAGAAGCAATGCTTGTTTGCTTAGTTCTTGCCTAGCAAAGGCTGTGTTTCTCTGTGTGCATCATAATGCTTACAGTCTGGCATATGGCCAAACAATCGACAAAACCAGCTTCTTGGAATATTTTTGTTCTTTGATATCTATATCTCTGTACTTTTCTTTCACCAATGTGTTTCTCACTGTCCATCCAATTTTTAATAATTTCATTCCTCCATTTTTATAATCTTTGTATTATTTTCAGTTTTACACACACACACTTTAAAAACTTATTCTCAATTTTCCCTTGAAAAAATGCTCTCTTTACACATGTAGGCCTATTGAAAACTCTTTCTTTGTTCTCTTTCTGCACTTCTCTCTGCACTACTGATAGCGTTCTAAAACTTATCTGGCACCACGCCCGGACCGGACAGACAGCACCCTCCTTCCCTGCTCTTCTCCTTAAGATTTTCCTAGAGCATAATATAATAATGATCTTGTATCTCCTAATCACTTTTAGTTTTAAACCACTTGTTCTATTAAATTCACTAATATTCTCACTCGAATCAGTACACTTCTTACACATATATATATAATATCCTCTCTACTCTCTCTCTGCACTTTTTGCAGATCTCTCCTCCTAAAGACAAACAAACAAATAGTGTGCTTTTGCACCTTTTGACGCCCCCAATTCGCACTTCTTTCGTTTAAGACAAACAAACAAACATGTGAGTACCTCTCACTCACTGTGGCGCACTTTCTCACGCCACGTAGCGCACTTTCTCACGCTACATGCACTTCTCGCGTTTTAAAACAAACAAACAAACAAACAAACATGTGAGCACTTCTCACTCACTGTGGCGCACTTTCTCACGCCACATAGTGCACTTTCTCACGCTACACGCACTTCCCGCGTTTTAAAACAAACAAACAAACATGTGAGCACTTCTCACTCACTGTGGCGCACTTTCTCACGCCACGTAGCGCACTTTCTCACGCTACACGCACTTCCCGCGTTTTAAAACAAACAAACAAACATGTGAGCACTTCTCACTCACTGTGGCGCACTTTCTCACGCCACGTAGCGCACTTTCTCACGCTACACGCACTTCCCGCGTTTTAAAACAAATATACAAACATGTGAGCACTTCTCACTCACTATGGCGCACTTTCTCACGCCATGTAGCGCACTTTCTCACGCTACACGCACTTCCCGCGTTTTAAGACAAACAAACATATATGTGACGCAATCTCCACGTCACTGTAGCGTACTTCTTACGCTTACACGCGCTTCTCGCGTTTTAAGACAAACAAACACACAGTGCACTTCTCTCATCTCGTTATTCAAACACTCACTGACTCATACACTCACACACTCATACCATGCATGCACTTTCTCCCTAAGACCCAAAAATCAGACCCTTCCTCTTTTCTAATTTATTTTATCTTTTTTATGTTCTTTTATTTTATTCTTTCTAGGTTCTTTTGACGGTGGAGTATTTAAAATAATTAGCAACCAAGGTGACAGCTTACCAGCAGTGACCGCACAAAACAAAATATAAGCAAAGACTGCTTACCTTTATTTTTGGCCGGCCTTTTGTTTTGTGTGGTCTCCGCCAGGGCCCCCACCACGGCTCGCTTGACTCCCCTCCGCTCCTGGCTGGCTCGCCAATTATGTTGTGGCCAATTCTCTGTCTTTGGTTCAGGTCTTCAAAAAATCTTTCAGAGTCGAAGTTTCAGGTCTCAGGAGAAATAACTTTATTGACAAGCAACAAAGTGAGAAGCCGGCTGGCCATCCGGACATCTGATCTTACAATGGTCTGCACTCATGTTTTATACCCTTTTTTACGTCATTTAATGTACACTTGGTGTCCAATTAGCGTTCATATAGTTATCTTTTTCTTCTTGCTCCTCCTCATCACTTCACCACGATTAGAAACACCTGCATTAATGTCTAATTTCTATTGGTGGCCATACTGGCGCATGCGCTTTTCTGACAATGACTTTGCATATGGTTTTTTGGGTACTTTTCCATCCCTATCCTCATTCAACCTTTCACCCAGTTTTTCTGTCTTGTCCTCACACGACTCCTATCCTCACATGCACTTTTGACATGTCCTGTGTTTCCCATCATGCTTTGTTTTCTCTTTCTCCCTTAGTTGTAGGCCTCCCTTATCCTAGGCCTAGTTCCTTCAATGTTTGTATCATGCATTCGGACTCATGTATGAGACAAATGAAATTCTCCAACAAGACTCGCAGGAAAGTTGTGGATACAATGTCTTATAAAAACATTATTTTGTTGTCATAACATTAACACAAACATCATATGGTCTGACTCTGTTTGAATCAGTTTAACCCTCCTGTGCTCAACCTAAAACACTTTTAGCATTTACACAGATGAACACCACATGACACCAATTGTGCATACTAATGAAAATATTTATTTCTTTTCATGTACTCAAGTCAGCCAATACTGAAAATGTCAACAAAACATTCATAACAAAACATTTTCCAGTTTCCATACAGTATTACTGAACATACCATTGTACTGTACGCCTACAGTAATACAGTAGCATAAATGACATATCCAGTTCAGTACAAAATAAAAAAAACTAAACATCTCTCCGCCTAGCTGGATCTGGCCACAGGCCTTGTCAACAGCACAGGCTATTTTTTCATTTGCAAGGCAACGTGGGAAGAATCTTTTTGAGTGACGAATCCACCCTTGTATGGATGCTGGTTCAATTCGATCACATACTTCCTCCATAGCTTGAATGAGGGGCATCTGGACATAGGGCCGGAGATCATAAACCTTTCCATCGCCATGTTGAGAAGAACTCCTCAATGGGGTTTAGGAAGGGGGAGTATGGGGGAAGGTATTGAACTATAAATTGTGGGTGTTGATGAAACCAATTTTGGCCAGAGCAGAACGATGGAAAGCAACATTGTCCCAGACGACAAAGTATTGCATTTGGTCCCTTTGGTTTTGCTGCTGTGATAATATTGTGCAATCTGTCTAAAAATGTAAGAATGAGGTCAGTGTTGTAAGGACCCAAGCTGGCATGGCAGTGGGGGACCCCATCCTGTGTAATGGCAGCACAAAGGGTAATGTTACCCCCACGTTGCCCTGGTACATTTACAATAGCCCTGTGGCCAATGATGTTTATTCCCCTTCTTCGCACTGTTGTCACTGCTGTACTCTCAGTCCAGCCTCCCTCAGTGTTAGTCTGTGGTTTATTACATGGTACACAATTGTAACGAATTTCGTTACACAGAATTGGTTGTCTTCTTCTTGTGCATGTCCTACCCCTCATCCAGGTCTTCCTCTCCCTCCACCCTGTTCTCTCCGGATTCCCCCTCTCATCCGCACTCTCCCTCTTCCTATGACACTGTACATTTTTGTTGAAGACAGGTGAACTTACCTGTTGCCTTTTTATAGTGCTAAAACCTGATTGGTGTGTCTATAATTAAGCACCAGTGTGTGTGCGTACCTGGTGGCTGTGTTTAATTGGTTCATGGGTGTGTTCATTTGAAAGTCTTTGCTTTGAAATTGCAAGGAAATTACATCATGATAAATGTGGGTTTAGTGTTTTGCAAATCACTGTGTGTAATGTTTTGCAAAAAGTGTGAAGCTGACAATGTGCTTACAGTTGTGCAAATCTAGCCTTGTGTTTTGCTCCTTGAGTGTAAGATTTTGCTAATTGTGGGAAAGTTTTAATTTTAGTGTGTAAGCAATTTAAAAAAACTGTAATTATAATCAACACCTGCAAGTGTACACTTTGAAGAGTAAACATGACATAGAAGGTTACGGTAATTTAACTTTATTAAAACTGCATATGGTAATCAAATTGCACTTCCAAAAGTCATACATTTGTAAAAAAAAAAAAAAAAATATATATATATTTTAAGAATAATAAGTAAAACATAAAAAACAAAGGCAGATGAGAAGATTTAATGAACTAAACCGGGTTCTGTACATGGCAGACGGGAGCGTAGTCGAAAGCCGGACGATAAAGGTCGGTAACCGGAATCAGTCCCGGAAACATCCACACATCCAGAGGAGCAAAGAAACGAATGAGACTAAATATCAGACACATCAAAGGAAAACCTAAACAGGTTTGCGAGCGGTTACACATTTTCTTTCTCTGTGCCAAAAAAGGAAAACACTTTAACGTGCAACAAGTACGCGCTTCAGTCGCCCTCTGTTCAAGCAGTGCTGAAATGTCAATTACTCAACATTAAAGTCATTTTGGCTTCATTATGGCTTATAACTTTTGGCATAAAGTTAAAATATTTGTCATACCTGACCAGAAGATGTTCAACACTTTTCATAACGGTAAGGATTAAAGAATAGCTGAATAATAAAAGAAATGTAACATTAGTCAAGTCAAGTCCAGTCATCTTCATTTATACAGCGCTTTTAACTATATAGATTGTTTCAAAGCAGCTTTACAGAGATAACAGGAGATTACAGTAACAGAGATTGTTTAGGCTTTACAGCAGCTCTAGAATAAAGTTATTGTCCAGGGGCCGTATTCATAAAGCATTTTATCTTACCACTAGGAGTACTCCTAAATCGCACTAAAAGATTTTAGCTAGGAGTTTTCTCTTAAAAGTTATTCACAACGCCTTTCAGACCTACTCTTAGTAAAGAAAAATGACAACTCCTAAACTAAGAGTGAGTCTTCGTTGCTATGGATGACGTCATTACTCATGCACGAGCTTGACTGAAGTGACCACCTTGATTGGCTGATGATTGTAACGCGGGAATGATTCCAAACACCTCCCCTACGATGAGGAGTGACAGGTGACAGGTCTGAGAATGCGTGCGCTACACAAGTAGTGCGAAGGACGGAAGATGATGAATAACTGAATAAATAGCCTAAATGAATAAACAGTAAGGCAAAACAAATAGCCTAGTAGCCTAAAGAAACATATGGATTGATGCAATATCTTTGCAACATTATTGAATTAATCTGTCACTATATGCCTCTGCGTACGTTTGCAAAGAGAAGAACATTTTAATTTGATTCACAATGAAACGTTACAAATAGTTTACATGCAATGAGTAGCCTAGTTTTGGTTGTTGTTGGTGGCGTTATTGCATCCCTAGTTATGCCTACAATGCAAAATTGTTCCCTCGCGATTGGAAGCTCCTGTAGCCGTCGCATACGCATTTCAAAACATCGCAACGTAAAATGCCACAAAAAGCGGTTTGTGAATAGGTCTTAGTGAGTTAGGAGTCCTCTCGACTTCTTTTAAGCTGTCCCAGGCTTAGGTGCTACTTTTAGGGCTAAAATACTTTGTGAATTACTCTTAGTGAAAAAAATTAGGAGTCCTAAAGTTACGAGTGACACGCCCATTATTTTTAGGAGTTGCTCCTAAATTTGCCAGTTAGGAGCTACTTTTAGCCTTAAAATTCTTTGTGAATACGGCCCCAGATAAAGTTAGTTTTGATTGATTCACTTCTGTCACAAAGATCATTAGTTTTTTAACTTAGGGGCCGCTAACACAACTCCGTTCTCAAAGAAAACCCTTCAGTTCTCTCTATGCAAAGGAGAACTCCGGTCAATTTTAACATTGAGCTAATTTTTTTGTAAATTTGGAGTGCTGTCAGTACAGATAACAACGACAAAAATCGGTGTTGCCTACACCGTGTTATCCTCTTTTTGAAATTTGCACCCTGTTGACTTCAATGAGGCAAATTTTAAACCTGCTTTTAGCCTCTTAACATCCTTGATGTGTCATTACAAGTGCACAGCCAATGTGAGTGATTCCTTCAGAGTGAACACGGGTGAATCTGACTGCAGTAGATGTGAAAGATATGAATAAAAAATAAAAAAAGTTAATTCGGCCAGCGCTCATACCTGTATTTATTTCCTGTTTTCGGTCGAAGTCCAAAGTAGTCGATTGTCGAGTTCTCCACTGTTGCTTAGTTACCTATGATCACGCGCATGAACTCGACAAAAGACTACTTTGGACTTCGACCGAAAACAGGATGTAAATACAGGTATGAGCCCTGGCTGAAATATCATCACTTTTATTCATATCTTTCACATCTACCAGAGTGAATCGCACGCATGGCAAAGGAACGCAGTACTCGTTCCCTCTTCTAGAGAGAACCAAGGTTACGTTAGTAACCGAGTACGTTCTCTTACGAGAGGTCTCTCGTACTGCGTTGAAAACGCTAGGGGACCCAATGCAAAGTGCCGTGCGTGCTGGGATCAAACACCAATAAACCTGGAAGCGAAGCCCAGGATTTACAGTGCATAATCACTAGAGGGACTCACAGAGAATCCTGTAACAGGAGGGGAATCCCTCCGTCCCTATATGGTAGCGTCCGCAGACGCAATAACAAGGCGGGGGGCCTGAACTAATGGGGGAAATGCGTGTCTTTCGCAATACTGCCCATATCATGACTAGGGCTGTCTCTTTTGTGAAAAAATCCTGTTAGATTTTTGAGCCATAAGTATTCATTGAATCGATTGTAAAATCGATTTTCCATGTCTAAAGACGTTTCCATTTTAAACGCAAAATATGGGCAAATCCATGGGATAACGAACAGGCATTAGGACAAACGTAAAGAGGGCGCTGGAGATGCGCACAAGTCTGCAATATTTCTGATGATTTATTGGCGTGAAGTTTCATACACAATGAAAAACAGGAGTGCAACATTCTCGAAATCAATAAGCAGAGTGGACTGCCATAGCATAAATGAAAAACATTACCTCAGTCTTCAACATGGCTGTGTTTACGATTAGAAATGTCAAACAAATTTCGCCTATGTTGGCGATTGTAGATGTGTAGCCTGAATTTGTATCTGAATTTGTATCAGTCTCATGGACTGTCTGCATACCGGCAGAATTCACAGTTTTGTAGTAAAAAGAGACGCATTATGCAGAAGGATAATCTGCTGTTATGCGTGTTTGTCAGAGCCTGCAGTTGCTGTATGACGCGCGTTCGCTGCGGGCGTATCGTGACGAGCTCCAAGAAAAGACCGTTAAAATCGATTCCTCATTTTCGTTTTCGAAACTTGCGTTGGTTGGTCCAATCGATTGTGCAATCGATTTCCGAACGTAAAGTGACAGCCCTAATCATGACAGTCGGCAGCGCACCGCGCTCGCGATCTCAGTGTCCTAATCAGACAGCACTGATTCATCTATACCGACAATAGCTTGGCCTGCAAGGCGGGAACCTCTAAGTTATAAAACCTAATAATGTAGATGGCGAGGCCCAGCCTGCCGCCATACATATGTCTTGCAAGGAATCCCGCTAGACCAAGCCCACACAGAGGCGACGCCTCTCGTGGAGTGCGCTCTGACACCCAACAGGCATTGTAAGCCCTTGGTAGTGTACGCCATTGCTATGGCGTCGACTATCCATCTGGATAGGCTTTGTTTCGAAACAGCCATTCCCTTGGAACGTCCACTGATTGAGACAAATAGCTGCTCAGTCTGTCTGAAGACAGAAGAGCGAGACACGTAAGCTCTTTGTGCCCTAACAGGGCAAAGAAAACTTGCATCCCCTTCCTCGCCCGACACCGGCAGGGCAGACAGTGAAATAACCTGAGCCCGAAACGGTGTGTTGAGGGATTTTGGAACGTAACCGTGCCTAGGTTTGAGTATGACTCTTGAGTCGCTTGGCCCAAACTCTAAGCACGCCGCGCTCACCAAGAGCACGTGCAGGTCACCTACGCGCTTCACTGAAGCGAGAGCCAACAAAAACACTGTTTTGAAGGACAGATGTTTGAGGCTAATCGTTTGGATAGGCTCGAAAGGGGCACCTTTCATGGCCTCCAAAACCGTAGAGAGGTCCCACATAGAGACTGAGGGAGGTCTGGGAGGATTCAGCCTCCTAGCTCCCCTGAGGAAACGGATGACTAAATCTTTCCTTCCTATTGACTGACTGAGCGTTGTCTTAGAGAACGCTGCGATAGCCGCCACATAGCCTTTGAGCGTGGAGGGGGCTCTGCCCTTATCCAACAGCTCCTGTAGGAAGGAGAGAACCTCTGTCACCTCACAATCGAGGGGTGAACGACCCCGAGCTGTGCACCAGCTGGAGAATACCGACCACTTCGAGGCGTAAAGCCGTCTAGTCGACGGAACTCTAGCCTGAGTGATAGTATTTAGCACTCCCGCTGGGAGATCAGCGGGTACCCGTTGAGCGCCCACACGTGGAGGGACCACAATTCCGGGTGAGGATGCCAAATCGAACCCCTGGCCTTAGAGAGGAGGTCCCTCCTCAAAGGCACTGGCAATGGGGCAGTGTCTGCTAATTGCATCAGAACTGGGAACCATGGTTGGTTCTCCCAGAGCGGTACTACAAGCAGCACTGAGCATTTTGTTTCCCTGATCCGTTCTATCACCTGGGGCAGGAGAGAGACGGGGGAAAAGCATAGAGCGGACAGCACGGCCATGTTTGGGACAGCGCGCTCTCGCTCTTGGAAAAGAACGCGGGGCAGTGAGCGTTTTCGTGAGACGCGAACAGGCCCACCTCCGCTCTGCCGAATCTCTCCCACAACAGCTGGACTGTTTGCGGGTGTAGAGACCATTCGCTCGTAGGAATGTTGTTCCTGGACCGTCTGTCTGGTCCCAAATTCTGGAGCCCAGGCACGTGCACTGCTCTCAGCGAGCGCAAATTGCGCTGAGCCCATATCAGGAGGCGTTCTGCCAGCCTGTATAGGTTTCGGGATCTGAGACCGCCCTGACGATTTATATAGGACACCACAGACATGTTGTCCGAGTGGACTAAGACGTGGTGGCCCTTGATTTGGGGGCGAAAACGTGTCAGCACGTTGTCCACTGCCAACATTTCCAGGCAGTTGATATGTTGGAGCTTCTCCCATTCTGACCATAGGCCGAAGAACGAACTGCCCTCGAGCAGCGCTCCCCATCCCGAGGTGGAGGCATCTGTCGACACCACCATTACTCTCAAGGAAGTCCCCAGGCTTACACCTGATTGGTACCAGTCGCTTATTTTCCAAGGTTTCAGAGCTGCCACACAGCTCTGATTGACCTTGAGACGCAACTGACTGGATGCTCATGCTCTGTGCGGCACTCACGCTTTCAACCAGAACTGCAGAGGGCGCATGCGGAGCAAGCCCAGCTGAAGAACTGATGATGCTGATGCCATGAGACCTAGCATCCTCTGAAATTTCCTGAGCGGGACGGTCGCGCCGCAGCGGAAAGAGCTCGCTACGTGCTGAATGTCTAGCACGCGCTGTGGTGACCGCCGCGCTATCATAGACTGCGAGTCCAGAACTGCGCCCAGAAACGATATCGTTTGACTTGGGTTCAGAGAACTCTTCGTCCAATTGACTCTGAGACCAAGATTCTCGAGGTGATCGAGTAAAATGGTCCTGTGCTCCACGAGCTCTGATCGTGATTGAGCTAGAATCAGCCAGTCGTCCAAATAGTTCAGCACTCGCATGCCTCGAAGTTTGAGAGGTGCAAGCGCTGCATCCATGCACTTCGTAATGTACGAGGTGTTAGGGACAAGCCGAACCTGTATACTGGTATGTCTGGCCCTCGAAGGCGAATCTCAAGTATCGCCTGTGACGTGACGCTATTTGTATTTGAAAATACGCGTCCTTCAGAACTATCGACATAAACCAGTCTCCTCGGCGAATATGCGCGAAGATTTTTCTGGTCGTGAGCATTTTGAAACTGCGTTTCACTAATGCTTTGATCAGCTGTCTTAGATCCAGTATGGGTCTGAGACCCCCGTCTTTTTTGGGAACCAGGAAGTATCTGCTGTACAGCCCCCCTTCGCTTTGAGCATGAGATACAGACTCTATAGCCCCTTTGCTCATCAGTTTTGACATTTCGGCACGAAGTAGGTGTGCTACTTCTGAATTCACCGTAGTTTCGACGCGCGCTGTGAAGCGGCGAGGACATTGACAAAAACTGTAGCGAGTAGCCTTTCTTTATAATGTCTAGCACCCACTCCGAAACCCCTGGAAGCGCTGCCCATGCATCTGCGTGGTTGGCTAAGGGTTGGATGCAAAGCGCGCTCTGTTCGCTGGGCGACAGAAGCGCTTCGGTGTGCTGTAACATAGGCGTTACGCCTGTGACATTCGAGGCGGGGAGCGCGCTGATCACAGCGGGCAGAGCGCTCGCCCTCGACCCTACTATGGTGCTTAACCGAGTGAGGGAGGGCTGAGCGAGTCCCGTAGAACTCATGATGTCTGTGAGTAAGTGTGGGCATGGGGGAGCGCGCACAGGTTTCGTTTTACAGAAACCGTGTGACATGCATAACATAGTGTTTGTGGGCACTGGGTAGTGGGCACGTTTACTATGTTGGGTGCGTGATCGACCTGAGTCGATCTATGGGCGCGAGCCCTGTGTGAAGGGCTGTGCTTGTGTGTAGGGATGGGCACTGGACAGTGGGCATCTGCTCTACATTTATAGCACCATCGGCCGTGGCCGGGTACTGTGTTGAATGCGCGACCGACCTGAGTCGATTTTCTGAGCGCGGGCCCTGTGTGAAGGGCTGTGCATGTGCGTAGGGATGGGCACTAGACAGTGGGCATCTGCTCTACACTTGAAGCATGCGAAGCGCGCCCTGCTCGTTTGGCGGCAGAGGCGCTATGGTGCGTTGTAACATAGGCGTTATGCCTGTGACATTTGAGGGGGGAGCACGCTAATCACAGCGGGCAGAATGCCCGCGCTCGACCCCGCTGCGGTGTTTAACCGAGCGAGGGAGGGCTGGGCGAGTCCCGTAGGACATATAATGTCTGTGAGTGAATGTGGGCGCGGGAGAGCGGGCACATTTACTGCAGTGATCGCACTGTCTGCCTGAGCAGAGTGAATGCACACAGGTTTCGTCTTTACAGAAACCATGAGATATGCAGAACATAGTGTTTGTGGGCACTAGGCAGTGGGCACGTTTACTATGTTGTGTGCGCGATCGACCTGAGTCTAATTTATGAGCGCGGGCCCTGTGTGAAGGGCTGTGCTTGTGTGTAGGGATGGGCACTAGGCAGTGGGCATCTGCTCTACACATATAGCACCATCGGCCATGGCCGGAACACCAGATGATATATCCTATGGGATTTATCTGGGAGGCCGTAAAAAGGCTTTTGTGTGCAGGCAAGCGGGCAGCTGTGCACTGCGGAATACACTGGAACAGTCACATTTCTTGGGACTGAACGAGCGACGGGCTTCGGTGGAAGTCTGGCCACGGTGGGGCTCGGACACTGACGCTTTCCTAGGCGTGCTAGGATGGCTTCGGGCTTCACCGAAATCCTTGGTCGTGACCCACGCGGCGTCTAGTCGAGCGCGGGATGTACCACGTGCTCGTCGGCTGCAAAAACACATCTGCAGTTGCCTCTCAGGGAACTGACAGAGTGATTTGCATTTGGCGGCATAAATATTTTCTGCCGGTTCGGGATTCGAACCCGGGTCTCCCGCGCAAAAGCCTGAGAATCTACCACTGGGCCACAGTGAAAATAGTCGCCTGAAAATGCCAGAATGTGAGAAGAGTGGATATCGCCCGGTCTCAGCGGGGCTAAAAACACTCCATTCTCCTTTCGCCAGTGACGCACGGGAACCATAGAAACGGTGTTCGGTTGCTGGCAAGCGGGTACTACGCGCTTGCTGGCTGCAAAATGCACCTCTGCAGTCACCCTCAGGGGACTGACAGAGCGAAGCATTGGCGGCATATATATATATATTCGAACCCCAGTCTCCCGTGCGGAAAACCTATGATTCCACCACTGAGCCACAGGGGGAACACAGGTGTCCAGATGCGTTGGGCGTCAACATGTATTGACGCGCGCAGAGGCAGGGAAGCTTTTCTTGTAAAGTAAAGAAAAACTAACCCCGACCGTCCGCATCCAGGAGGAGCAGCCTCGGAGAAGGATGCCAGGTGAGTCCTCAGAGTCACCATAGGCAGGGCAGGATTAACAATTTCCTGTGCCCTGGGCAACAAGACTCAAGGCCCCCCGTAGTTAGGGGGGTTCGGGGGCATGCTCCCCCGAGAAAATTTGGATTTCTCTGACCTACATATGTGCAATTTAGGACTTTTGAAGGCCAAAAAATTATAAGAAATAGTCTAGCTTTAAAACCTTGTCAATAGATTATTTGTCTGCTCTCTCCTCATCTTCATATTTCTTATTCTCTCAGTATTCTTATACTGGCCTATTTCTTCCTCTCCTAAAGCTGAACTTTGACTGATAGTCTTTTCATTTTCGTCTGTGTCAGTAACGAAAATAAACATAGGCTCAACTGATATTTATACGTTTTATGAATCATTTTCTTAGACATGTTAATTTAGTCAAGGCTACCAGGAAAGCTGTATAGCTGTAAAGTCAGTATTGACATTAGGAACCTTCTGCAAGCTTTGGGATTTGAAAACGTCTGTTTTTAAATGTTAAAAGTAATATTAAATAATACAAATTATAGACTACGTTTACCGCAGTTGGTGGAATTGGCAGACGTTCCCTTAAGCATCGTGCGCTGTGGAAACGCGTCAAAGCATTCTCAGGTATAATTATGCTGCGAGATCCTCTAGGAAAGGGGGGCGTCTTGAAAAAGATGCTCGGCTCTTTTAGTGTGAAATGATACATACACAAATAACACAGTATAGAGAAAAAGGATATAGGCGCCGGATAGCGCAGCAGGTACGGCGGTGAAGGCGGCGTTGCCCAGCAGCTTCTGGAATGGCTCGTCCCGCTGAAGATGCTTTCTCAGACGACACGCTGTGCTTCTCTCGTGATCCAACGATGCATGAGCTTCGCTGAAAAGATGAAAAAATCAGTGAATCAGCCTTTTCGAGCTCCCTTTATAGGGCTAAGCCACGCCCGTTTCGGCAGGAAGTGGCAAGGCCTGACGTCACTGCAGGCCTCGCTCGATAGGCTAATGCAGTTGCCGCAGAGCAGCCAATGAGCGAGCGAGCCGTCTCGCCTATGGCTGCGTGCTGCTGCAACGCGCTTTACAATAATTCAAAATTAAAGGATCATTTTTTGCTTCAGTAAAGAAAAAAGAGGTTTTTCCCCTAGCGTTTTCAACGCAGTACGAGAGACCTCTCGTAAGAGAACACCATTACATCACTATGTAACATAACACGTCTTTATTTTACATGTCATTTAAATTCAACATCACTGAGCCCAAAGCATCATGAACATAACTATTTATGAAACAGTTCTGACCAAGTCCAACTAAAATACAACAAAATTAATAATGAACAAATAAAATACAAAACAACATAAAATTAGATCATTGACAGTCTAGAATATATTAAACCAAAAACTTTCATATTTTTTAGAAAGGATGTTAATTAAAACAACATCAGAAGACAAGAAGTTGATAAATTCTGTTCAATTTTAATTTTAATTGACCGAATTATCCATTTGTTTTCTGACAGGGAACACGTGGAACGAATCACCGCTCCACATTTTGATTGACAGCCGTCACAAACTATAGTGACCATGTTTACTCCTTTCTTTTCAACCATTGGATAGGATTTAAAAAACGGCTGTTGTGTTTGTACTTCTGATGAAGCACTGTTAAACTACGCCTCAAAACGTATAAATAAAATGCTTTCTTAAAAAGGCAAAAGAACGCAGCATGTTTCCTTAATATGAGTATTAAAAACCAGCAGACTGATGAAAATGCGGGACATTTACTCAATATGCGACGTGCGGTGCAACGCAAAGCGGGACGGGTGGTCGCCCTAGGTACAACTCTAAAGAGTTTGAGAACCGCTGGGACTGGGTTTAGGAATAGAACAAAATAAACACCAAAGCACAATACACACACCATTGGCCTAATATTCAGAAGTCACTTACAAAGTCAGGTTAAAGACACAAACAAAGAGGGATTCAAACAAATAGCATATCAATAACAATGTAGAATTTACAGACTGTGAGATGAAGAGTAATATTCAGATAAAAAATGTGTTTTTGAAGGAGAGAAGGGTGTCCAAATCACTTTCACACTCCTTTCGGTATGTTTTTTTTTTTATATTTTGTCCACTTGGACATCTTTTTAACTTGTATATTTCCCACGGTTGTGTTGCAGGTCTGCGTTTGATTGGTTGTTGTCTCCCCTCTTTCCATTCTTCCACAGCTTTACACGCCCATTCCCCTTTTCCCAACCCTGAGGTGTGAACGACCAGGCTAAAACACAGGGTATCGTGACACTGTACACTGTTCAAGTTAAAGGAGAAACTCCATCAGGTATAATGGACAGGCCCAGTCAGCTCAGCTCTCCACTGGCCTAAAATATGTCTTGGGTAACATTTCTAAGGTAGAAAAAGTATGTTTTGAAAACATTGGAAATATGATTGTCAAATTATAGGTTGCTTTCAAACATAACATCCAGGTTCTTAACCCTCAGGGGTCTGAGGTAGTGGCCAAGAACATGACAAACAGTAAAATGATATTCACTTGTCTAATGCAACAGCTAATACTGTACCTGTTTAGTCAGAGCTGAGAAGGAAAATACTGACCATGCAGTCTTTGATATCATTCATATTCTGCTAATTTAGAGGTTTGGGGGAAATAGGTTATATCTAAATATCAAACATGTGATAAAGAGTTGAGTCAACTCAATCTATTTAAAGGAACATTTATAAGAAATTGTTTCATGAGCTAATAAGAAGTCACGTGAAAAATCCTGAATTTACTTCTCCTTAAGCTCAATAAATATTGGGTAGACTCCGCATCATGTAAGCATTTTCAACAAGACAAGATTCAACAAGAGTAACCAGGTAAGTCCATATTTCTCATTTCATTTGCTTTATTTTTTCTTGTTCTCCGAAAATAATAATAATAATACAAAAGAGAAACTATTTAACAAAAGAAAAGTATGGACAGCTTCAGCTTATCAATATATATTATACTACATTTTCATAAAACAATAAATGTATAAAGTTAAAAAATAATCATTTCATATACAGTGGATTATATATATACTTTTAGAAAAAGTTTTTTAACCTTTATTTATTTATTAGCTATATTTAAAATCAGATTCCACATTTTATCCGATGTTCAGATTGTCTCTAAATTATACAGGACTTTTTTTTTTTTTCTGGTTGACTAGTAATAATAAGTAAATATTTTTTTTTTTTCTGCTGAAAGAATGCACGAAGAAGAAAGCTAAAATATTAATTGTGATGAATGAATATTAAAATAACTGCCTCACTGTTTATTTTTGCTGTCTATAGATTGTAACACACGGCACATGAAACATGATGGAGGATGATGTAGAAATTGCCATTGTTGGCATTGGGTGCCATTTTCCTGGAGGTAGGCTAACATTATTATTCATTATTTGTTCATGCTATGATTTTGGCCTTAATAGTATTTACACTGTATGTTCTCCTGTATTTTAGGCGAGGGGCTTGAAAACTTCTGGCGAGTCCTCCTTCATGGAGAGAACTGTACAGTTCAGATCCCAGACGACAGGTTTAAGCTCTCTCAATGGTACGACCCAGACGAGAGTAAGGCCGGGAAGACGCACACGGCTAAAGCAGCGCTCATCGATGGGTACGTCTTCAGTTCATGTAGTCGGCTATTTTGGTTTGAATGTAAATATATTTTTTTTAATCAGGACTAGTATCCTCATAGTAAGTTTATATGATTCACACCAAACGTTTTCAACATGATGCCAAGAGAGTGAAGATGTTGGATGTAGAACATCTCAAACGGTGTTGCCATGGTGAGGGATTAACGTAGGTAACAGGAAGGGTCTCATATCTTCTCAACAATTATACATCTTTTATTATGATATAAAACAATACAAATATTAGAAATAATAACTTTTTTTTCAATTAAAGTATGTGTAAGTCAGTGTTAATTTTAAATTCTGATTTAGTTTTAGTCTTAGTCTTTCATTTGAATTTAATTTTAGTCAACGAAATACAATACGATTTTAATGATCTACAGTAGATATAAATCAAGTAAAATTCTGTTGACTAAAATCTTTTACAATAAAAGTTTAGTTAAATTGTAATTGTTAATTTTGATCATTTTGACGTGTAGCGCATCTAGCACGCTACAGTTCAAATGTGCTCATCTACCTCAAACGCAGGACTTCATTCTGACTTGATCTCCTCCCAAATCGTGCTTACCCAACATTTTCATCTAGTTTTTATTTGTTGATGAAAGTGTCAAAATATTCTCGTCATAGTTTTTGTCATTTAAAAAAATAACACTGGTGTAAGTAAAAAAAAGGCAGATTAGTGCTATCTGGTTGAATAAATAAAAAAAACGTCACACATATTATAACAGCATTTGCTAAGAACAATATTCAGGCATCATTACATTTATTTCGACATTATCAAATTCTAAAATCTGTCACAGTGTAGAATTGTATTTATTAATTTATTGAAATGTTGAATCTTCCGACTCAATTTACTGGTAAACACTCTGAGCATTTGATCTCTCTCTCTCTCTCTCTCTCTCTCTCTCTCTCTCTCTCTCTCTCTCTCTCTCTCTCTCTCTCTCTCTCTCTCTCTCTCTCTCTCTCTCTCTCTGTGTGTGTGTGTGTGTGTGTGAGCAGGGATGGGCAGTATTTCAGATACATGTATTTAAAAGTATTTGAAATACAAAATACTATTTTGTAAAATAGTACAAAATATTTGTAGATTTTTTTTTCTAAAAAAATCAAATGTAATTTGTATTTAAATACATTTAAGATGAGTATTTTTGTATTTTCAAAATACATACAATACTTTCTGCCAGTCGAAAAACCTGTTTTGCCTGTTTATCAGGGTTCTGATCTCGTGCATTAACTAGTTCAGAGTCAGCCTCTGCCCCCAGTGTGGAAAAGTGTGAATCGATGGAACATTTACATAGATGGGCCTGTTTGTGGGGAAAGCAAAGTTATCCGTGCAGCTTTTAGTGGGCAGGAATTACTGGAATGTTGGAGTGGAAAAGAAGCACTGATGAATGATACACCACAAACATCTTCACGTTTTAGTTTTATTGTACATAAAAAATAAAGGGATAGTTTAGGGGTAGGACACTATTAATTTAATAGTGTCAAATGAATCTAAATTAATTCTAATAAATTTTAGATACACTTTCTAATTTTAATAAACGTATAGAAACAAATAAACTTTACATAAAATAAACATAAAATTACTTAAAAAGCATTGGACTACCTGCAGCAAAAAAAAAAAAAAAAAAAAAAAAAACTCAAAAGAGTTTGAAATTCGGTTTTTGCTGTGGAATCAAATTGACATTGAGAATTGTAAAACTATGATGTATATTGTTACTGAGATTTTGGTCATATCGCGCCACTTCATATTCTTTGCTAGATAGCAGAAAATTATCCAACAGTTTTACATACAGTATTAATTTTTTTACTACATTGTAACCTGATCAGAAATAAATAAATGGCTGCTATTTTGCATAAGTTTATCTGTAAAGTATTTTGTGTTTTTATTTTAAATACATTTCCATGTATTTATGCCCACATCTGTGTGTGAGTCTGTGTGTGTTACACCCGTGATGATTAACAGTTTAATAATATCAGAGAGAAATATTTTTTAGAGAATTCACCCATTTCTTAAGCCGTTCCTGAAAAACCTAAGAAAGTTTGCAGGAACATTAGACCTGTGTAAAACGTATTGTATGTAGTGCTTGGGTGTAACTGAGGGGCTCTATAGCGCCACCAAATGCAGACTGTGGTCGGGATGTAGTTTTTTCCGATATGCACACTCAGTGTGGTCAAGATCACTTGGTTTTATCTGACTCCACCCAACAGAAAGTCAACCATGTTGGATGGAATGTGCGATTTTTTTTTTTTTACATTTTCACACAGTTTTGAGGGACTTACCATATGGCGCTATTTTAATGGCATTATTGTAACGCAAGAGCACTTCCATGAAGTGTTTGAGCACAAATCTATCCCCTCGCACACGGATTGCTCCCGCTCAAAACTGGACACACTCTCCAGTACACAGTGCTCTCTTACGAACCGCCTCTCCTCTGGCTCAGATGCTCAAACTGTGTCCTGTGCACTCACGAATCTTCCCATGTTCTTTCACTAGACACTCATTATCTTCGCTTCTGGATTAAACATTGTCAAAAGTTATCAACTAATCAGAATAGACTTTCAACTTCTGGAATTTTTGCGAAAATCAAAGACAGATCTATAATTTCTTTACAATTAAATAATCTTTAATAATATTAATCAAACATATCTTGAAAATAGCTCGGAATGAGGTGCTTGGATGATTTGTTTGGAAGTAAAATAATGCCAAATGTTTTTGAAACAAAAAAGCCTGTTGAATTGCACTACTTGAAATATATATTAACCCTGCTTGCATTTTAATGCATTATATTTTCAGGGCTTGCAATTTAATGGGCTGAAATTCAACATGGTTGTATGTTTAAGCTGTGAATATTTCAATTCAAAACATTTCACACACGTTTTCATTATTAAAAAATCAATAATCCATATTCACCTTTCAGACTGCACTTCCAAAATATGCATTATGTTTAAAAATACAACCTATAATATTTGACAGGCAATTTTCGGTCCATTTTATTTCGCTTCCACAAATTCAGTGGTTCAAATTCGACAGAAAATTCAACATTTGCCGATCTACTGAAACTGAACAGGCAGACCAGGCTGCTCCTTGAACAGAGGGCGACTGAAGCGCGTACTTGTTGCACGTTAATGTTTTTTGCTTTTTCTGAAACGCACAGAGAGAAAAAAAATGTTTGTAACCGCGCGCACACCTATTTATTTTTACTTTGATTTGTCATCGCATTCGTTTCTTTGCTAGATCTTCTCATGTCTGCTCATGCTAGTTAACATTAGTCCACTCCCATGTATTTAATATGTTTTTTTTTCTCACAAACGTATAACTTTTGGAAGAGCAATTTGATTACCATATGCAGTTTTAATAAAGTTGATTTAACTAACCTTCTATGTCATTTTAACTCTTCAAAGTGTACACTTGCAGGTGTTGATTATAATTAATTTAATTTGCTGTTAGGCCGATAAATAATAATAAGGATAAACAATATTTTAAAAAGTATATAATTATCTAAATTAAAAATTAACCACAAAACATAACGTGCTAAATGGGGGATATCTATATCTAGCATAAAAAAAAACCAGAACGCTGTCTCTCAGTTGCTGAATGTCGCGCTACAACGTTGCTACAGCCCTGTCGCGTCTTACAATTCTACGTTGTTTCAATGTTGCGACGTTGCCATAGCAGAAATGCAACGTTCCACAGACGTTGCCACAACTTAAATGTGTTTGCTGGGTCTCTCTCTCTCTCTCTCTCTCTCTCTATATATATATATATATATTACTAGAGTTGGTACTCAACCAGAATAATACTTTTAATACTTTGAAAAGTGTCCGTTTATTCTCTCTATTACGTAATCTGGTAGCAGACAAATTCAAGTGAAACATTTTATTTAAACGACAATACTGAAATTACAGTACAAATTTAGAACTGAAACAAATATAGGCTTCTATTATTGCATCAAATTTAAGTAAAGTAGGCTAAACGTTAACATTGTGTGCCCAGTTTTTCTACAAAGGCTCGGCATCTCAGGTTATGCATATATTAGGCATTATACTTTGTGTTATTCCAATTTGTTAGTATATGTATGAACTGAAACAACAGTGAAATAAATTAAACAAAATTTATTCACAGAATTTCTTCGCTGTATTCTTGCTTTTTGCTCGCTGGTTTCTCTCTAGAGCTCCCCCTACAGCTTCGGAATAGATATCTGACAACAACACTGTCGAAAAACTCGTTGGCGACTCTCAGACACCAGAGGCTATAGATCAACGACATCAAAGCAGACGGGACATTCTTTAAAACGTCGTCTTCATTCGGGTTCGAACAGCGAGAGGGAGCGCAATAATGACAGTATTTTAGCAGATTTTTTTTGCCGTAAAGCAATTCGTAACATCTCGAGACCTGATATCACGCGATACTTCCTGACGCTGAGGTCGGCGGCTTTTCGGCTCACAGGCGCTCGGGGGGTGCGAGACGACCACCATTCAACCCGAAAAAAAGTCATATAACCATTTCAATGACTCCGAAGCTGTTCGGTTGAGGTAGTTCACCTTTAATTTAAACATTGTCAGGACTTGCTAATCAATGTTAGTAGGTAACAGTTGTAAGAATTAAATAGGCTTACAGTTGGTTGTTATGGTTAACATAATTTTTTATATTATTTTATTTTTGAATAAATAATGAAAACATTTCAACATAAAACATTGTAATAGAAAAATTTTAGGCTACATCAAAAAGGCGTTGCATGAGTGTAAGATGTTAAGCTTTCAGACGATATTCTGTGGTCAACGCTCGATATTAAATGTTTCAGGATAGAAACACATCATACATCTAATAGAACTCTATATGTCACGTGTCAACAATGACGAAAAAAACAACTAACAAATTATTTAGCCATTGTTGCTTAAAAGAAACGGGAATGCCTTGTTGAATTCACCGTACAATAAAACGAGTTTGATCGCGAATTATAGAGCTCTGTGTCTGCTGATCACTCGCATTCGTTTAGTTGGCATGAACGCGTTTCGTCAACAGTTCATGTTTAGATAAGGTCAGATTGTTGATAATCACACACACTGCTCAAACATTGTAAAACTATACAAAAACAGTTGAAACCACTGGATTGAACACTCCAAATTAAAAATAATATATGAAATCCTTTAAACACATAAGGATTTAAATAATAAGATATAGGGCCTATTTGGACACATCGAGAGATTTATCCTGAAAGGAACTTTGCCTGCTCTTTAAGATAAAATCTGTATCATCAACACTTTGTTTTTATTGTGAGTATACACAAAAATAATACACATTTAACAGAATCGATTGATGTATGAAACTTGTTTGTAATATCAAAGTCAACAGAGCAAAATGAATTTCTTTTTAACTGATAAGAAAAAAAGCGAGCTGGTATCGCCGGCGATACCGCCGACCCCAGGGGGTTAAGATAAATCTGTATCATCAGGCTGGCTATCCGACACTCTCCGCATGAAAGAGGGGCGATAAACACCTTTATTGTCTCGCACCCCCACGATAAAGCCACTGAACTGCCCCTGCAAACCCGCCACAGGCTCTCTGAGAGGAGAGGAGTGTCTGAGACAAAGAGAAGTCGCTATTAAACGATTATTATAATTTCATATAAATATAAAACCAGTCCTAATTGAAAGATACCAAGTTGACAAAAAGATTGAATCCAATATTGGGTGATAATATGCACAATGCGATATTTATAAGCAATTTTTTGTATGCTGGTCATTTTTGACCAGGAACACCTCAAGTGACTGTGCCATTTTGTACAAAATAAAAGCATTTTAAAAAAAAAAACACCCTAATTAAACATTAAAGCACATTTGTGTGATAAACAGAGCAATTTTTCTTCATATTGTATTTAATATTGTGAAAATTATTCATATAAATAAAGCTTTTTTTATTCAAATTAGATGCCTACTCTCAGATAAATGAGGCCTGCGATTAATCAGATGCAAATAGATATATAAAACCAGTCCTAATTGAAAGAGAACAAGTTGACAAAAAGATTTTTGGTGATAATATAGCATGATGAGATATTTATAAGCCATTTTTTGTAGGCCGGGAACACAAGAAGTGTAACAAGGTGACAAAACCCCTCCTAAAAAAGTACGAAAATTTTCAAAAAACATTTGAGAAGTAGTTATACCCTTTGTGAACAAAGTCACTAAGCTTCAGTCCAATGGGATAACATTAACTTAGCCTGGCTAACGTCATTTGAGACTTGATCTGGGAACCACGTGTTCATTTTCTCGTATTTGAGGCGTGGTTTACGAATTTCCCAGAACCGTTTATTGGGCGCTATGAATGTCTATCAAATATGCCTATATGTAGCTCATAGCCAATCGCTTCAATTATACCAGATGACGTATGTAGAGTGACAGAAATTCGACGAGGAAAAAGACGATGGGTCAAAGATTTATTTGTACACGATGGCGTTTAGCGAATATTACCGTTTGTGCAAGATAAACATGAGGGTAGAAGGTAACGTTGAGTCTGATGCCATGTTGGATCCATAGATATAAACAAACTGCTTTGGTGTCGTCATCGTCTTGCTGCTCCCTCCCCGTTCTGTGATTGGTTCCCTTTTTTCAGGGGAAAATCTGGTCCATGGTTAACATTAACTAGTATTTTCGGGAAAAATTAAATCTTCTCCGGGTCAAAATGATCTGAACACAGCCTGAGGGTTAATAATAAAATTATTACTTTATAACATGCAGTTTCAACTCCACCAAATCTTTGTTTGTTTCATTGTTATACAGTAAATGTCAATAGCTCTTGTTTTGATTTTTCATGTTTGTTGTAGGCTTATTTGGAAATTACCATAGATGTAGTATTTCATCCTTACTGTTAATTGACACCAGCCACACTTACGTTTCAAATTGCGGCAATTGCTGCTGTTTTGCAAAATGTCCCTTTGCGGCGGTCATTTCGTGAATGACTTTGAAATGAGAAATAATTTTTGCCGCGGTGACTTTTGCCCCAGCGGCTAGTGTGGCGGTTAATAGGCATTCTGGTTGACTACCTACTGTATATATATAATTCATTAATTCACACTACTTTATCTGTGTCTGATTCAAAGCGGGCAGATTGTTTGATCTGACAAAAGCAGTAACTGACTAAAATAACTGTCAGTTTTACCCTTCCAGTCAAATATTGCACTGAAAACATAAATAACAGCTTTAAAGGAGTTGTATGTAAATTTATGACTGTCCTAAAGCACAAAAATACAATAATATGGTTGAAGATATTCATAAAAACATTGTAAGTGCACATACTTTAACACTTTGCACCGTGCAGTTCCTTGCCTCCGTGTTGTGCATAAAAATGCATTAAAATTAAACTTCCGACACCCATGCTTTCATGCTATTTTTATAGGGTAAGGGATAGGGTTGTTGTTAGGGTTAATGTGGGTTTATCCCATACAGTGAAAGTGCACTAACTTTCAAAGTATCATCATGTTCCGCTGAAGAAAATAATTCATACAGGTTTGGAATAACATCACGTGAGGATGAGGGATGATGGAATTGTTCTTTTTGGGTGAACTCTCTCTGTAGGATCTGAACTCCAAAAGCAATAACCCCATCATCATTTACCTTTTATTCTCTGTAGCTTGAATGAGTTTGACTACAAGTTCTTCGGCATCACTAATGCTGAAACAATCACCATGGACCCTCAGCACAAACTTTTGTTGCAGTGCACCTACAGGGCCCTAGAGGATGCTGGGATACCAATGGAAAAGGCCAGTGGAACACGCACAGGAGTATTTTTGGGTAATATATGAGCTAATATAAGATACATTAAAAAAAGTTTCTTTTGGTGTCTTTAAGCAAGTAAAAAAGTATATGGACTAACTGCATGGGAAGTACCTTCGGAGCAACCTCTGGTTAAGATTCATTGCTAAATAGCACATACATTTTCTCAGTTTTTCCCGCTATTCAAAAGAGGGATCTAACTTGTCCTGACCTCAATATGTGCACTTGTGCTTTAACTCATTTGTGTCACAGCACAAACAGCACACAAGGTGTCCACAGCTAAGGGCTGGTGACATAAATGTTGCTTGTCCGAGCCCTGCAACTGTTGTTGCTTTGAGCAAGGCACTTAACCTTAGGTTGCCTTGTAATAAGAATACAGTAATTGACTATGGACAAAAGCATATCGCCAGCTAACATGTCTAACATGTTTTTTGTTTGCTTGTTTTTCAGGACTCATGAACAGAGACTTTGAGCTGGCAAATGTGAGGAATAATACGAAATACATAGACCACACCAATGGCACTGGCTCTGCAATGAGCCTAGCTGCCAACCGCATCTCATACATCTTCAACTTCACTGGTCCTTCACTGACCATTGACTGTGCCTGCTCCTCATCCCTCGTCGCCCTCCACTTAGCTTGTCAAGCCATAAAACAAGGTAGTCTTCAAAAATATATGTATGTAAACCATGTGGATGAATTGATTTGCACATTTTAAGAATCCAGATACTGTATATTGTATGTGTACTAATATACAGTACTGCACAAATGACATTATATGCTTCATGTTTTAAGTATGTTTTGCCTTTGAATTAATCAAACAAATGATTAGCCATTAGGCTCCCCTATCCCCCTAAGTTGTGTGGTTATCTGTATTCAACAGGAGACTGTGACATGGCCTTGTGTGGCGGTGTGACCTGTATATTGGAGCCGACCGTTTTTGTGACTCTCTCCAAGGCAAAAATGATCTCCTCTGATGGAACGAGTAAACCTTTCAGCAGCAAAGCAGATGGATATGGCAGAGGCGAAGGATGCGGGGTCGTTTTATTAAAGCCTCTGAAAAAAGTAAATAAAAAGATTGTCTCATATAAACACAACACAATGACAGCAATGTACCTAATGATAAACTACTACAAGAAACACCCATATGTTGTCTGTATTTTGACAGGCTTTTGAAGACCATGATCATATTTGGGGTATCATCAGCAAAACTGCAGTAAATCAAGATGGCCACACCGTTAGTCCAATCACCAAACCATCCATGGTACAGCAGGAGGAGCTGCTTAGAAAAATCTACTCAACAGAGACTGACCTGACTAGTGTCCAGTACATTGAGGCTCATGGGACTGGGACTCCAATTGGAGATCCAATAGAGGCAGGTAGCATCTCAAAAGTCATTGCCAAAGCAAGACCTCAAAAGTCAGGGCCACTCATCATTGGTTCTGTTAAAGGCAATATTGGACACACAGAATCTGCCGCAGGTGTTGCAGGGCTCATAAAGGTTGTTTTGATGATGCATCATGAAACCATAGTGCCATCATTGTTCTACTCATTGGAAAACTCCAGCATAGACACTGAATCTCTCAATATCAAAATCCCAACCACAGCAGAAAAATGGATAAGTGACCGCAGATCAGGGAGGTGTGCAGGAATCAATAACTTTGGGTTTGGTGGAACAAATGCACATGCAATTGTCAGACAATATGTGCAGTCAGAAAAGCCAAAAGCTCAGCTGAGAAGCAAATCCCATCAGTATTTTGTGGTCTCTGCAGCCTCCGAAAAATCCACAAAAAATATAATTAAAGATATGGCAGAACAGATCAGCAAAGGGAAAATATCAGATCTACAGTCTTTACTGTACACATCCGCATGTAGAAGAGGTCACTTGAAACACAAATACAGAAAAGTATTTCAAATATCAACATTGGAAGACCTGAAAGAGAAACTTACTGCTTCTGTGGAGAAAAAGATTGTACCGTCAAAGACAGACCCCAAGCTAGTTTTTGTGTTTTGCGGCAATGGTGTTACCTATCAGGGTATGTGCAAGCAGCTCCTAAAACAAGAGCCAGTTTTCAGAGAGGAAATTGTGAAGATTGAAACTCTGTTGCAAAGCTATAGAAGTTTGAATCTGATACAGATGCTGGAAAGTGAATCTGAGAAAAGTACAGAGCCGTCTGATCCAAAGATTGTCCAGCCTCTTCTGTTCGCTATTCAGGTTGCTGTTGTCAAACTCCTGAAACACTGGGGCATCAGTCCTGATGCTGTTTTGGGGCACTCTATTGGAGAAGTTGCTGCAGCTCATTGTTCTGGTTTGCTGTCACTTGAAGATGCAGTGAAAGTCATCCACTATCGCAGTTCTCTACAAAGCACTGTGACAGGAGGGAAGATGATGGTAGTCAGTAATATGGCTGTTTCTGAAGTCTTGAAAATTATTCCATCTTATTCAGGGAGGGTTTGTCTGGCTGCTTATAACAGCCCTCAGTCTTGCACCCTCTCAGGAGATGCAGATGACATTGACAGGCTGCAACAGAATTTGAGCAACTCAGCCAGAGGAAAAGATTTGTTCCTTCGCATTTTAGATGTACCTGCAGCATACCACAGTCACAAGATGGATCCCATTTTATCCAAAGTGGAACAGAGTATAGGCTCATTGCAGGCACATAATTTGGAGACAGAATTTTTCTCAACAGTGACAGGTGTTAGTTTGTGTTCCTCAGATTTTATTACTGGTGAATATTGGGCAAAGAATATCAGAGAGCCAGTTGAATTTGAACAAGCTGTAAGGTCTGCAGCTAAAAACAATAGGAGTGTGATATTTGTTGAAATTGGTCCAAGAAGATCTTTGCAGAGGTACATCACTGAGACTCTGGGAAATGACTGCACTGTGATGCCCTCAGTGCAGCCTGATAAAGATCATGAGACCATGCTTGCTGTTGTTTCCAGACTGTTTGAGCTTGGGATCAAAGTGGACTGGGAAGTGTTCTACAAAGGTTTTGAGGCTGAACCAGTTCCCTACCCACGATACCAGTTTGATGATGTGAAGAGAGATGTCTTCCCTTCATATATGCAGTTGATCAGTCCCACTGGCAACCATCCAGTAGTTACACAAATGGGTACAGACAGTTCAGTGTTCAGCTGTGATTTATCTTCTGAATCAGTGGCCTTCCTGCAGCACCACAAGCACAGTGGGGTTGCCATCATTCCCGGGGCATTTTATGTAGAGTTGGGTTTAGCAACTTACATGGTATATGCAAAGCCTAAAGTCCTACTAAGTTCTCTGCAGCTCAGCATAACATTCCAGAGTCCATTCGTTTTCACCCAGAATGCCCCAGATATAAAAGTTCAGCTGCAACAGTCTGACCATGTGGCTGATAACACATGCAACTTCAAAATACACTCTACTTCTGCAGTCTATGCGTTTGGCACAGTAGAAGCAAAACCAGGTAGAAGTCCTGAAGAACAGTTCATTTCATTAGACTGTATTTTCAAAAGATGCACATCCCACATGACTAATGAAGAACTCTACAATCATCTAAGTCAAGCAGGATTTGAGTATGAATCTGTCTTCAGAAATAATGCAGATGTTTATTGTGGGGAAAAATACAGCGAGGCTATATCTATTGTGAAGATCCCAAAGGAATTACTGCCTCAATTACATGACTATCACCTTCACCCTGTGGTCTTGGATTACGTTATGCAACTTGTTCTTGCAACTATAGGGGGTGTATCAACAAGACCTCAATTTCCTGCACAAATAGAAAGCCTGACTGTTTTTGAACCATTGCAAGAGGAGATGGTTGTTTATCTGAGAGCAGTACATGTGGGAGAAGATGATTTTGACATTTGTGGCTGCTTAGCCAATAAACAGGGTAGGGTGTTGGTTGAACTGAGGCATGTGAAGATCAGAATGCTAGGAAGTCGTTCCCATGTAGTCGAGGAGTACTTCTACCATAACAATTTCAGTATCATCTCTGAAGTTGCCACATTTGATACACCAATTAAGGCACTGGTCTTTTCTGACCAGGTAGGAGTTTCTGAAGCTTTGCAACAGTACTTGGACCCAACATCTAGATATGTGTCTTCTTCATACAGTAACACACTGTTAGAAGATGGAGTTGAACTTCTTTTGTCAAAACTGAACATTTCAAATGTAAAGAAAAACTTCCAGGAAATTTTGTTCATGTGGGGTGATGCAGACCTATCCTCTCTTGAATCAGAGCAGGTCTTGGACAGTGTGGCAGGGTGTTGTGAGATTTTCCGAAAGCTTGTCACATATCTCAGGGCACTTCATTTCCCAGGCGATATCAGAGTAATAACCTATAGGTGCTCTGAGAGCTTAGTGGACTACATCAATCCTGGGTTTGTTCTGTCAGGCATGACAAGAGCATGTGTAGCTGAGCTGCCAGAACTTTCCTTTCAGCTGATTGACATGGGCTCTGATACTTTTGAAGACATCAAAGCTCTGGTTCAGGTCCTCAGATCATACCCCTGTAACAAATATCCAGAGCTAGTAGTGAAGGAGGGCAAAATTCTCAAGCCTGAAATCAACCACACACCTTTGCCAACCATGGCAATCTCTTCAAGAAACGTCCACATGTTGCAAAATGAAGACTTCATTTTGCAAACATCTGACCCATATATAATGGCAAATCTCTCAGCAACAAATATGGATAATCATACTGAACTGAATCAAGGAAAACACATTGAGCTTCACCTCAGTAAAATCTGTGTTCATTCATCAGATTGCTTTCCAGTCAGCATTTCTGACCTGAAGTATGGCCAGACATTGTATTGGAACAAGCACACAACTGAAAACCATAAGCTCTTGGCCCTTGACTTCAGTGGCACTGTCACAGCTGTGGGTAAAGATGTCAGAGAATTTAAAGTCGGTGATCATGTTGTGTCTTGTTACCCTGTGGCTGCCACATCTAAAGTAGTTCTCCCAGCAGCTGTTTGCTGCAAAGCAGAAATGCTTTCATTCCTGAATGACGTGCCTTGTGTCTCTTATATGGTACTGGCTTGGGAGATCCTGCATGAGTCTTTACCCAAAGCTAAAGAGAAATGGAAATTGGGAATTTTCTCCACTGTTCCTGACTCAGCTTTGATGAATGTGCTAATTACTATTGCGAACAGATCAGGTTGGAATGTCAGAGTGAGCTCACAGGCTGATCAGCTGTCTTGTGATTTTAGTGAGGTTGTGGGAGCTATTCTTCTACCTCCTTGTAATGTAGAAATCGCTGAAATAGCTAGTAGTGTTAGTGGCATCAAAGACATTGTTCTTGTCTATGACTACCAGACAGAATTTCCATTCAATACTACAACATTCCGAGGTACAAATGAGGAAGTCCGCTTTCATGCCCTCCTCATGTCCCAGATAATGCAAAAAGGGTCTCTGCAAATGCAAATGCAACACATCTACAGTTGGCTGAACTCCATGCACTTGGACAGAAAGTCCTTATATTTGGATGCAAAAGCTAATCAAAGAGTGAAATCTCAAGACACTGATCTTCTTTCTGTAAAAGAATCTGAATCATACTTCAGATGCCAGATCATACCCATTATCATCCTGAACAGTGAAGACAAGCACCAGCTGTCTGACATTCCAGTAATGGCCAAACAGAGTCTATTCAAGAAAAATGCTGTCTATATTGTCACAGGTGGTTTAACAGGGTTGGGCTTTGAGACTGTAAAGTTCATTGCTCAGAAAGGAGGAGGGAACATTGTCATTCTGTCTAGAAGTAATCCAAACCCTCAGATGCAACAAGAGATAAGTCAGGTCAGTAGTGATTGGGACTCTGTCATTAAGTCTCTGCCATGTGATGTTTCTGTATCTGAGCAAGTGGACCAGACAATTGTTAACATTGGAAAACTATTTCCATCCTGTCCCATCAAAGGGGTGTTTCACAGTGTGGTTGTCCTGCATGATGGGCTGATTGAACGTCTTCACAAATCTCTTTATGAGAAAGTCATGAGGCCAAAAGTAAACGGAGTGATTAACCTTCACCGTGCTACCATACAGTGCAATCTGGATTACTTTGTGTGCTATTCCTCTGTCTCAGCCTTCATTGGGAATGCCTCACAAACTAATTATGCTGCGGCTAATACATTCATGGACACTTTCTGTCAGTATCGCAGAAACATTGGGCTTTCTGGACAGGCCATTAATTGGGGGGCTTTGAATCTAGGTCTTTTGTTGAACAAAGTCCATATCCATAGATTTCTGGAGGCAAGGGGAATCATTCTTTTGGAGATTCCAGAAATCCATGAAAGTCTTGAGCAGTGCCTCTTGATCAACAAACCTCAACAGGTTGTATGCAGATTCAATTTAAAAAACAACTGGAATAACATTCTCAGTCAGAACAAATCACTGAAGGTACGCTTGTTCAAAATAGGAGAGGAAGCCATCATTAAAGCTGGAGTGAACATTTCTAGACCTGAACAACCCATGACATCATCCTCACCACGTGATCATCTGAGGTTCATGATTAGTGAAACGACTGGTGTTGAGATTAATGAGCTGAATGATGATGTTCATCTTTTTGATTTAGGCATTGACTCAATGTTAGCCATGACTCTGCAGAATCGTATCTTCAATGATAGAGGTGTGAATGTCCCTCTAGTGACTCTTCTGGATCCAAATAGCACACTGGCAACTCTCACTAAAATCCTGGAGAACTGAGTGAAGATGAGGGCAATTCCACATACTTATAATGGTGATTTGTATTTCTCCACAGCAGTCTTTTTGAAGCCTCAAAACAAATAATATTGTTTTAGGAAATTCATGAACTTTTGAAGTGAAATGGGTGGATAGCATGTTTTGTACTACAGTACTTGATTAAACAACCCACCTTTCTGAATAAGGTATTTAGCAGATTTTCCAATATTACAACTACATTTCACCAAACTCTGTTGTTTCTTGGTGGCATATTTCAGGATACCTGCATCCTCTGTATTAACAGTAGGCCTACATATCATTATGATAAATTAGGTTATGCAAAAAATTCTGACTGTGGACTTAACATTGTTCATCTTTGTTTTACACTATAAAAATTGATAACCTGAAATTATGTTTTATGTACTGTTTTGTTCATCAGGTCACACTAGGTATAAATGAGAAACAAACTTCTTCTAGAGAGCTTTCTGTGTCTATTTTACTGTACTTGAAACCTAACCTGTTTGTGTGGCACACACTGACATGCTTATTCTTTTTTCAGCATATTGAGACAATCTATTCTATTCAAAAACAATCTATTCTGACTAAAGAAATCATGATGAAGGCATTTTTAAGTTTGATCTGAGGTAACAACAAAGACTAAATGAAGTTGTATGAAAATAATTTTAAATGAATGAAGATATCTAATAGTATCAGTAAGAGTTGTTTTATTTCCAAAATGCATTATTGTTTGTATTCTGAACAATGTTTAAAATATTAATAATGGTATGCTTGTACTTCCTGCATAGTTTTAGGCTTTCTGGGGTAATTAGTAGCATCATGTTCATATTTTACAAAGAAAATGTTTAAATAAAATGAGATGTCGATATGGTATGATCATTTATCAGTAAAACTACAATGAAAGCAGTAAGGAATGTCATAGAAATTTTCCCATTTCAACTGTGCAAGATATATTTGAGGAAGATGTGGTATGATAAAATAAAGAACAGTGAAGTATATGTATCCAACAACCCTGTTACTCAAATCTCTGCAAAATAAAGAAACGTAATGAAAAAAGTCGGTAAGACTTTTGTTGTAAAGTTTTTCTTTCTTCAAAGCAGACCAGGAGACGTTGGGGATCACGTTCAAACAGAAGTATTCTTTATTGAACGCGGCTGCGGTTTCGTCCAACAAAATCTAAAGTATATAAATTTACATGGTGTCTTATAGGCATTTTAGGAGGAGGGACTTTTGAAGGTGGAAGGTGGAAGGTTGTAAATGAGTATACAGGTTAAGGAAACTGGCCAGGAACTCCGGTTTGAAAGGCTATCCAAGAGTCATTAAAGACAAAGGTGAAAGTCTCCCCTACAGCTACAATGTCTGGGCTCCGAAAGGTGAGAATCTCAGTGATCTGACTCATTTAAAGGTCCCATGACATGCTACTTTTTGTAGGCTTTAATATAGGCCTTAGTGGTCCCTAGTACTGTATCTGAAATCTCTTTCTAAAAATTCAGTCTCAGTGCAGAATTATAGCCACTATAAGCCAGTCCCAGAATGAGCTTCCTTCAGACGGGCCGTTTCGGTGTCTGTAGCTTTAAATGTTAATGAGGAGGAGAAAGGCGGCGTAAGGTGGAGGGTGGAGGGTGGGTGTGGCCTTGACCATCTGCGGCAACGGTAGACCATGCATGTTTACATTGGATATATTGCAATGGCACGGAGACACGCAATCGTTCAAGCATTTCAGTTTGACCCAGAATCTGATCCAGATGGAGAAGCAACGGATGAAGAAGTTGCAACTCAGCAGCTCCAGCAGGACGTTTCCGAATGGTTAGTTTAAAATGTTATGTCTGGATACGGTACTTTTTTCGGATGGTTTAGTTATTATCATGTAGCTAACGTTAACCTAACAGCCTTTTCACGGGAGATCTGTAACATCTGTAATTTATCTTATTACAATTACATCAAGCTCTGCGATCTTGAAATGCGGATATCGCGCACGCCGTATAACCAACAGGAAAACGCTATCCAAATAACAAAGAAGTGTACAACACTCGCGTTACAGTGTGTGTATTCACACACATACTTGATGCTGTCTACCTTTACATTAGCGCAAGTAACTGCATAGCTAATGTTACAGCCACATTCTACGTGTAACAAGCTAGGTAACCATAAACAGTAAAGCAACAACTTGTATCATTAGTTGACTTACTTGTCCGAGTTGTGTAACGTTAGCTGAGCCAAAGAGAGTTGGTACTGATCCAGACTTTAGTTTCAGACGTTCAGCAAGCCCAGCTCTGTATTAACCCTTCGGTGTTCATTTGTACATCCAATTATTGAGCAATTATTATGCTTCGCTCGCTCAAAAGCCATGATATCTCTCGTGAACAAACTAAAATCGCGCACGCGCGTTCCTACTTCCTAGCTCATTTTCTCATGGGCGGAAAATATTCTCTGGGCGGGCAAAGCAGAGACAGGGGAGGTAACATTCCTCCTTATAACGTCATAAGGAGGAGATTCAAGATCAGCGCGATTGAGCTTCCATTT